>NC_142123.1:10730000-10932500 GCF_056152115.1 Neolamprologus brichardi
GGTCTTTTACAAAGCTGTCAGCGGCAGTCTGCGTCGCGATTAAAAGCCCCGCAAACAGCAGCAAACGGCAACTGCGCGTCCCAAGCCCGTTCCTACAGAAGAAGCGTTCACAGACAGCGCTGAAGTAAAGGTTCAAGCAGCCCGCGTGGACACAGAATCACGCCAAACTGAATGCAAATTTATTGTGGTTTAATCTGACAGGTTAGATCAGATTAGATCTTTGGGGTGGGTTGCTTTTTTTGCTTTTGTTTTTTCCTTGCAAAGGCTGCTTCTTAATCTTTTTCTGTGTATGCCGATTTAAAAACAGTAGCCCGGGGATTGGAAAAACATCTAGAACAATACACGAGATGAGCGTGCATTCGGAAATAAATAAAAAACATCCGCTAATATACAGATTTGTAACTAGAGTTTGGCATCACGTTCTGCCAGTGTACGGGAGACACACTTGCAAGAGGATGTCAAACTTACCGACTGGAGGAAAAGCAACGTCCGAACATAATCCCTCTCGGTGTTCAGTATTTCATTTAAAACACACAGCCTCAGCCGCTGCTGTCGGTCCGAGTCCTTGGCTGCGGGGATACCGTTCTCCTGATGCCCGTCGTCCTCTTCCATGACGGTAACTCAACCCTCAGAAAGGTCGCTCTCTACAGAAATACTCTCCTTTTTTTCTCCCCCTAAGTATCCGCACGTTGTCGGGTCGTTGCTTTAGTCCATTTTTGCATTAGGAAGTTTTTCCCGAAAACCTCGCAGAGCACTGTTGCGAAACACTGGAAGAAAAGTTCACCAAAAGTACCAAACAACAAGCAGAGAGCCCGGCGGAGTGAGGGCAGTCACAGCAGCAGCAGCAGCAGCTGAGAGCGAGCGAGCGAGGCAGCAAAGCGGAGAGAGGGGAGGAGGAGGGGGAGGGACCCGCTGCCTGAGAGAGCTCACTACTGCTCTGGACACCGAGAGCTACAGACACAGTAGCTTTTAATGCGTACACGCTACAGTCTGATACTATTAAGTAAACTCCCCGAGTATCCCATTTCCCATGGTACTAAAGGGGCCCCAAAGGCAACAAACTATAAATAACCTAAACGCAGCTCGCCTAAAACAAATACTGAACTTTAAGCTGCCTTTGTAGAAGACGGTTAACAGGTACAAGTCATACAAGTATTCTTAACTTTGCTGGCGTTTCTCCTTCTTAGTCAAATACGATACTAGTGAGCTAAACACATACAACGTGTGAGAAACCATGCGAAATATGACAGTAATCCTAAAACCTTAAAGGTCTTGATTTTGATTGATGTCAAATATTTACCATAACAATGCTCATTTAGGCCCCCTGCCTGTCACAGGAGCTATCCCCACGCGGGGTCTCAGTGTGCGTTAATAGGAGAAACGCGCCCTCAAGTGGTTGCAGGCAAAAATACAACTTTCAAGTCCGGGATGGGCAGGGGGACATCAGGAACTGTCTACAAGCTCTGATACAAGAAAATTAACTTTTTAATATCATCATTGATTTCCCCAGCAATTCCTAACGTTTGCTTTTTTTTTAAAACACGTGGTCACGAAAGGTGTGTATTTTGATGCAATACAAATTCAAATGGTAATCCTCCATTCACCTTGCTGGCAATTAAAGGTTCAAACCTGTGCCAAAAAGGCCTAGACTATGAAGAGAAGCTGTTTTTCATAATCTGGATTTATCAATATTGTTAACCAAATCCTTTTTTTTTTTTTTCTTCAGTTGCAGAACATAAATATTTTAACATAGCTTCAGGGCATACAGGCTTATTGGCTGTCACTATCTCAGCCTTGGGTTACAGATAATATCCCTCAAGTATCTTTGCAGTCAGACTGACCCAGTCCATGCCAGAGGGCAGGTTCACTCTGCAGGCGGTGCAAATATTCACAGTTAATATTCTAATTCATCTGACAGGTTCTAAACACATCTGCTTTCAGAACGAAACTCACTGAATAGAATCTAAAAAAATATTAAGAGGAAAAAGATTTCAACCTGTGAAGAAAAAGTCAAATATTATGAATGGAAGGAAATTAAAATGTCAATAATAGTTTTAATTGATGCATGTTACATTCAATACCCATTGCGTTCCTCCCACACACAAAAAAAACGCATACATACATATCTTTTTCTGCCATCTCAGATGAGGAATGCAACAACTTGTAAATGCCTTGATCTATCACATATTTACATATTATCCTCTGCTTCTGTACATGGCAAATCCTTAAATATGCTCAAACTTCAGAGGACTTACAGGATACAACGTGTGACTCATTGTATGTAGTTTCTTTGTCTTTCATTGTATGTACTTTCCTTCCGAAAAAGGCATGTGCATACAGCACTGTCATAAAAAGTGAGTCACAATTAGACACGACAGGTTTAAAAACTCCACAACGCGTCCTCTTCATTCATATTTCACAAGATAAAACTCTTCCTTCAGCAGGGTTTTTCTTCCAAAAATGCACAAAAGTACAAAAGAGGACATGTAAGGTAACCAAAGAGAATAGAAAATAAACATAAAATGAACATAAAAATGTGCTCAGTGCATTAAGACTTTCCAATATAACAAAAGAAACTAGAGGTGTTTGCCCTGCTCTATCTCTGTGATAAATAAATTCACATTGTTACAGGCAGACAGTGAGAGGGCTTGAATTAAAACCAAAAGTACAGTGAGAAAAATAAGAGTGAAATTGTATTTTCTTTTAAAAAAAATTATTATAACATTTGTGAAGGCAAAAGTGCACATTTCTGCAATCCAAACTGAAGATAACTGACATGTTAAATATTATCTCTTCCTGGGTTTACATTTCCAAAGAAAAGAAAAGGAGAAAAAGAAACAAAATACAGCTTTGATCAGCCAAAATAAAGTCACATAATCCTGTTAGCTACATCAAGTATTTTGGCCTCTGAATCTATCACATAGATTTTGTTTGGAGGAGCGAGACACTTAAAAACTGTGCTCTGGTTCTGCTTTGTAATGAGATACTTGCAACCTTAAAAATGTGGTGATTTCAAATTAGGCCTGAAAACATCAAGCGCAAACTCCAGGAGCTCTGTAGCCGCTCTCACTATCAGTAAACTCTTGTGTTTCCAAGCATTAAGAGTAAACCAAAATCTAATGTCGCGATCGACGTATGTCGTGGCATTTTTGAAACTGTATATCTTAAAGTAACAGGATTCAACCTTAAATGCAACGTGTTGGGCTTTTAGGGGTCTCGGACTCCTTGTAGTGTCAAGTGACTGGCTGGACAAGCAAACGTGGCTGTGTACACACACACACTCTCACTCACACATGCACACACAAAATGTAGTGGCAGCTGTGCAATGGGATGGCCTGGCACAGAGCACGAGTGTCAAAAATGACGTCTACATACAGAAGAAAGCCAGAAGAAAATGATACAAAACTATAAACGTCTCATGTGCTTAGTCAGCTGCTGCGGTGGCCAAGTGTGCGTTCACACTAGGAAGACTAAAGCAGGGTGTGTGTCTGCATGTGTGTGTATGTGTGTGAACGTCGAGGAAGTCTGTCGTCAGATCCAATGACGGGTCAACTTTTAAGTTACCTGCATTGAAGCTATATATACATATGTGTTTACGACATTTTAAGGTGGATACAAGATGTTTATCTCCTTGGCTAAAAAAAAAAATAATAATCCAACCATAAATCTGTTAGAAACAAAAACAGATGAGCAGATCTGGATTTTGGACACAACTCTGTATTACCAAACCTCTTGAAGTTCATTCATATTACAAGGTTCAACGGACAAACTTTTTACAAGTTCAGAAAGGCCAACAGTGTAACTACTGTATTGCGGTTAAAGACAAGCAGAAATTGTTTTGCCACAAAGCGTGAACCTAAAAACGAGGAGCAAAGCTCACTGTTGAACTTCAGCCGTTCAGATCTTCAGTGAGTAGCCGCAACACAGAAATGTCGTTTGTTTTTTCCCACCTTGGCATGGTTTTTGACACTTTGATCTAAGAGTCAAAGGCAAACAGTGTTGATATATGTATTCATATAAATAACAAAATTATACAGTATAAATATAAAGATTCTGTGTGTGCATGTGTGTGTGTCTGTGTGTGTACAAGCACAGTTGTAGGTGGTTTATGAGTACAGAGTAACGGGGGTGTGTGCGTGCATGTGTGTATTGTTGTGTGCGCTTGTGTGCCAGTGTTAGGACAGGACACGGGGGAGAGGGGGGAGGGTTAGAGGTGAGGCTTTCCCTCCCCCACCTCATGGAAGAGCGAGGTGTAAAACTCGGGCTCCAGTTGTTTGTTGCGGTAACGCTGCACAATTTCGGTTATTTTCTGCTTCCGCCTCACGTGAGGAGGGTTGTACAAGTCGCTCTCCAGGCGCTTCCGTCGGCATACGTTGATGACCGTTTGGCGCACGAGGAACCCTGAGAGGCAGACACACAAACAGAAGCTCATCAGTACTCACACGCGACACAGCCAATGTGAGTTACATGGATTTAGATTATTATGTGTGAAAGTGTAGAGCCACAGATAAAACCAAAACACTTAACTGTGCCATCTGCTGGCCAAGAGTTCCAGCACATTCAACAGAGTAAGACTTTTTTTTATTTCCCCCCCAAAGTTAAACTTATTCATCAACACAGGAAAGTTAAATAAATGCCTTAAATGGGTTCTTTCAAAGCCTGGTGATGCAACTAGATAACACAGATGAGCAATACTTTTACATTAGAAACCAGAACTTCTGAGGGAAACACCACACACTTTCTAAATGGGAGTTTATTTCCTGTGCATTTCCAAGTAAAAACATCCATTGTGCAATACTCATGCGTGCGCATTAATAGTGAGAAAATGATTCCTTGTGATGTATGAAAAAAGCTGAAGTGTGGTAAGGTAAGGATGGACAAGTTAAGTAAGTGGAAGATAAATGAGCAATTACCAAGAGCTCTGCGGCTGACCACCATGCCATCCACCAGAGGAATCACCATGCCAAATTTACCCACAGCACCATGCAAGCGGATCCTGAAGAGTCCCGTCTTCAGAGGGTGGATGAAGATCAAAGGAACGTCTTTTTCTAGTAACCCCGACCTGCAACATTACGAATAAAGTGAAAAGGGAGGCAAAGATAGGATAAGAAGATAGCTACATTTCAAATGTATGTACTCTGTCTATTTAAATAACTGTGTAATTCTGCTGATGGTGAACAAAGGAGCAATGTTTACAAAAAGGCTTTTAATTCATTTTTCTTTCAAGGCACTTGACAACTGCTGTCACTGCTCTGCCACAGTTCCTCTTTTCTGCCTGCTGCATAGCACTTCCTGTTTTGCACATTGGGTTTTGCAGCATTGTTTTTTTTTTTTTGTTCTTCCTTTTTGCACCTGACCAAAACCAATTCAGAAACCACATGTTTTTTTATACCGGCAGGCAAGTGCATTAAGCATAAACCTGTGAATACCTGCAGGAAGTGCTGTTGCTCATGCTAGCTTCCAAGCCCGTGCTGGTTTCCGCTAAAAGGTCGGTCAAAGGGAAGTTCTCTAAATAAAAAAAAAAACAAAAAAACAGAGAAATTAAGACTTTCATGCACATTGATAATTTGGCAAACACCTTCTTACAGAAGCACTAACAGTGCAGAGATAAAGTATTTTATACTGAAATATTTTGTGAGGATAAACCTGCTGGCTGACTATAATCTATGAAGTGGGCTAGTCTTAAATTACAGTATGAGAGGAGGGGTGGTGGGCCAAATAGAGACTTTATACCTACCAATATCATCAAAGCGCTCCACCCAGACCACAAACGCCTTTGTTTCAGGCCCCAGTTGGGGGAAGGATTTTCCAGTCGATGACCTCTTTGCCTTCACTAAAGGACTCAGCTAGATAAAACAGGTAAATTCATTTTGATCAAGCATTACATCAAACATTACAGGCCACATATACTCACAGAAGCCGAAATCTACCTTTTTAGCGGACTCCATGCTTTCAGAATGGTTGGGGAACAGTTCCAGTGTGAGATTGGGTTGTTTGAGCATACCGGGCATGAGTTCTGAGTTGGTGTCTGCCTCCACCGTGGAGTCACTGTGCACTGAAGACTCCTCTGCCAAATGAGAGCAAATTGCAACTCCAATCCAGCACAGAGGCTTTCAATATCTTTGAATTCATATTGAAGATCGTGAATACTGACCTGAGTGTTCTGTTAGAGAAGGAACCACAAAGGCGATTTCTGTCAGAGCATCAGCATAGTACAAAACTTTCTTCTCTCCGTTGAACACCGAACCACCAGTGTCCTCCGGTGTACCCGCTTCCTCTGGAAAAACAAATAAAGATTCATTGAGTTACTAATAACATATAAACAGATAAATAACAATTGCGATGACCGTCTTAGTGTCTTACCTGCTTGTACATCATTGCTATCAGAGCAGTAATTCACAGACCAACTGGTGTCCAAGTGTCCTGTCCAGCCTGGGTGGCGTCCCACGTCCACAGGCCAGCCCAAGGATAACAGGAACTCCAAGAAGTGGGGCTGGACGCTGGCCGAAGACTCTACATTCCTTAGGATCTGATCACCAAAAAGAACAAGATAATGAAAGAGTTTCTTCTTCCTGTTTCTCTTTATGTGTGTAAATAAATAAGTAACTGGAAGAAGTAACTAAGTTAACATCAGTACATTGTAAAGGTAAACAATAATCAATCAATCTGTATTCCCTTACCTCATGACTGCTTTTCTGTCCAGGTTTCACATAGAAAATAAAGACTGTGTCAAAAGGTCGGCAGGGAAGCAGGTCCAGGTAGCTGATGTCATCAAAAAATCCTGGCAAGGATGACTCCAGGGCAATCAGGTGAGGAGGTAGACGACTGTTGTTGGGTTCCTATGAAGGGTTATGTAAACATTATTCTAACAAATACATTTTATTTCACAGATTTAAGTATTTTTTGTCAGGATCAGATTTTTAATATGACCTTTTTTCAAATTAAAGAGCTTTTAGACATCCATCTTTCTTTCATGTACAGCAGTTTAGCACATTCTTGCAAACATGTCTTCATATTATCTCAGCAACTCAAGATCTATACTATCCATTAATGCGATAACATACACTCAAACTTGTGCCGTATTTAAAGTGATACATAAATGTTACAAGATGAGAAATATTAAGATCTCCATCACGACTTTGACGGAATAGTAGAAAGAACAAAAAGAACCAACCCATCGTTTATGTGAAAAAGGCTTTAAATAGAAAGACAATGGAAACCTAACAATTAGCATGTATATTTAATACCGATCAATCAAAGAGTTTGGAATCTGACATTAAAAAGTAACTGACCTTAAGTGCCTCCAGAGACAAGAAGCCAAAGTGGGAGAGGAAGAGACGTGCTGTCTGGAACTCCTGTGAGGGTGGAGGGGGTTTGCAGTCTGTCTGTGGGTCAGGAAAAGGAGTGGACTTCCAGATTTCCTCACTGTGTCGCTCCAAGGCGTTCTCATACTCTATCTGCTTGGTCATCAGATTACGAAGCTTGTCGTGCTGAACTTCCAGCTGAAAAGATGGGGACGGGACATCTTTAAAACAGGGTAGGTGGGCCTCGTGAACAGTCGTCGACTGCATGAGCTCAACATGAATTGAAGCAGAACCCTCACAGTCCAAACAGATACTGACCCCCAAAGGTGAGAGGAAACGTTATGACAGTGTCATCTGTACTTTATAACCATGGGAAACATTTAATAATGGATCACCCTTACCATCAAATGCAATCCAGTACAACAGCCCTTTAGTTTATTAAAGGGCTGTTGTACTGGATTGCATTCTCCAGCCCTTATAAAAGTTTGTTGAGACAGTGTTAGAGAAGCACCAGTAGTTTCACAGAGAAACTGCAAAGGATTGAGAAACCACACAAAATGATCACCACTAAACCAGATGATTTGACCTATTTAACACAACACCCAATGAGCCCTCCTGTTTTCAACAACTCACACGAGGGCAAATTCTGTTCAGTGAATCTGAAGCTCTCGAATCTTCCTCCCAGCCCATACAAGACACCTATGTTTGTGCAATAACAAACAATACTCTTTAAGATATAACAAATCATGGTTTACCCGATACCTGTAAGAGAATAACTTAATTTTTGTGTTATCAGACATAATGTGGATAGAAGCTTCGACGGGAAGCTGATCTCTCACCTCCTTACTAACAATGTCATCCAGGTCAGGGATACTGACATCAGCTTTGACAAGAGGGATCTTATCCACCTCCTCAGGGAAGGGCCTCTGTTTCACATTGTACTTAATCCCCACATCATTGTTGGGTGTTGGACGGCCTTCAGGAACAAACACCTGCTGCGGGAGGGGAGAAGAAAACAGATATATAACAGAGATGTGTTATCAGATGTGGTGCTACAAGTTTGACAAAATGGTGCATATGTTTTAGCTAAGTTAGCTTAAAATGTGTTAACTTTAATTAGTATTAATCTAGAGTGCGATCTCACCCTCTGATTAGCCCTGGCCCCTCTTGGTTGATGGAAGAGCTGCATGGTCCAAGCATGTCGACCAGCCGTTCCCCGGATCAAAACTGTCACAGAAGGACTGGGGTCTGTGAGGACAAAAACAGACCCATATTTAAAGCATAACAGACACTTTGTTTTCTCCCAGCATTCAAATTTATTAACTAAAAATATCAAAAGCGAGACAATAAGCTACTGACTTTGCTCATTGCCAAGAGGTTGCTCCAGCATTGCAAGGATGACAGAGTTTTCCAAGACAAAGTAACGGAAGTTACTGGCTCCTGTGGCACTGAGTCTGGCATAGCGAATCAAAGTATCTTCATTCAGCAGGCTGCAAGTAGACGCAGGCCCACTGGGAGACGGGAAGGCCCCCAACACCTGCATGATACTAGGGAGCACCAGGGAAACACAAATATAAGAAAGAAAATAAATACAAGCAAACTGGGTCAATGAATGCAACATATTTCACTATCCAACAGTCATGTGTATGAAGGTTCAGCAGAAAAAGTGGGCCAGCTACGATGCTGAGGAAGCAGAAAAATAAACAACAGAAGCAACAACACTTTAGCACAGTCATAAAAGATTTTGAAGAAAAACCCTACTTGGTTTATAAGAATCAGTCACAATCCACTTTAGTGTTATCACCAAGACTAATGACGGAAAAGTCATCAGCATCACTATGGGGGTGAATTTCGCTGGCTGACTGGCCAAGTCGCAACCCACGGCTATGCTGAGTGGGGAGTTTCCCCTCACAGCCGAGAGGTTTGCTGGATGAGTATCTGGGGCAAAATAGTGCGATTTTATTTACACTTTGTTATAAACTGTTCAGTAAACTCCATTTTTGGACCCAGTTCTGATAGACCTTTATAAACAGGAAGAGTTTAGTCATTGCGCAGCTGTTTTTGTGTGCAGCTGAGATTCTCAGTCTGTGGCTGTGGCTGACTTTGTGGCTGTGCTTTGTCACAGGTAGCTAAATTTAAGTTATATACAAATTTATTGTGTGATTGACTGCCACTGGAGGTGATATCAATCTGTCTAGCCTATCTAGCAAACAAAGGACAATTTACAGTAGACATACTTTTACTAGCTTATCAAGAAGCCAAGGTGCAATACAAGTGTTTAAGTTTAAACATAAGGAGATCCCACAGCAGGAAATCTGGTGTTTGCTGCAGACTGCTGGTCACATCACAAGACTTATACAGGTGATGAAATGGTAACGTAACCATTTTACAATGAAAAGTGTTTGAACGGCCAATGGAGCTTAAGCCTTTTTTCCATTAGTACCTAGTCTGATCTTGACCGGACTCCCATTCCATTACAATCCAATACCACCTAATGTGCTTGGTTGTGGTTATAGCAATGTAGCCGAGCGTCCCGTGGCATAAATAGTATGTGACATGAATGCTACAACAAAGCTGGGCGTTGAGGCAACGATATACCTGGTGCTCGGTCTGTGGCTTTTTTGTCAGACTTGGGGACCACAGCGTTGTGTTTTTGTAGCCGTTCCCCTCGTTGCTTGGTTTGTATTTTCCTGAATGAGACGCTCTCATGACTCATCAAGTGATGCCACTGACTGGTGGCATGCAGTCCGTTGATGTCACATTTTTGGATACGATTGCTTGGAAGCCTTGCGGAGTAGGTGCTAAATAAAGTACCTGGCACCAGGTACTATGACCAAATGGAAAACCCTGAAAAGCATGGCAAGCTGACCGGAGTAGGTACTAATGAAAAAAGGGGCTTTAGTCTCACCAGGACAAAGTTGCCTCGGCAGCATCCTTCACTCTCATGGAAGCCGGGTTGTGCTCCTTCTCCCCTTTATGTCGAACCTCTTGCTCCTGACGGGACTTACTGCCTGAGATTCCCAACTCCACAATTTCCAAAACCTCAACCAAACAGTCCTGGAGCAAAAGAAAATACAAAACAATATATAGATTTTCTCTTACCTACCGACATACATGAAAGAGAGAGGGGAAAAAGGTCTTTAGACTTACTTTCTCATCCAACATGTCAGGGTGTTCTGTGAGCCACACACACAGAAACTGGAAGGCAGCTACAATCATGGAGTGGAGGTCTCTGGATTGAAGAGGAGCTGGACGGCTACACTGGAACACAATGTAACCACATATCGAGCTGACAGCACGTTTACGGTCTGCAGAGTCGACCCCCACCTTCACCTGATTAAGACATACACAAAGACACAGGAAAAAAAATTCTATATTAGATACATTTTAAAAGTGGTTTGTTTTATGCAACTGTGAAAAAAACTTGGTTTAAAAATGTTGCCCTTTTTTTTCAAAATGACAACATATTTGATTATGAGTAGAAAAGTATGTAAAGGAACAGTCAAGTCAAGTTGCTTTATTGTAATTTCAACCATGTGCAGTGGTACATTACACAGTGAAGCGAGACAATGTTCCTCCAAGACCCTGGTGCTACATATAACAGGTATTCAACACATGACTAAATAAAGTGCAAGTGTGCAAAAAATGGCAAAAGTTGCAAAAACAAAAAGACAAAACAAAGCAAAAACAGTGCAACACCAGACAGAACAGAATGATACAAGCACAAGACAGTGCAGACACAACAGTGTAACAAAAAAGTGCAACAATGAAACTGGGTTGTGCCAAAAGACAAGAATATTGTCTTTTCTATACTCGGAATTCTGTATCAAGTAGAATATTGACATATTAATTGCTCATGCATTTTGGCAGTGTGATTGCAAACACAAACTCCACAGTCATTACAAGTTAGAGAAACTCTCTTTACAGTAATCTGTGGTACAATGTGAGGGCAACTCCCTTATTCTGAGCTAGGAAATTAACTGACTGAAGGTGGCAAAAAACACCCAAATGTATCACAAGTCCTCTGTGAAGCTGCACTGTGTCATTTGGTAATGGGGTGTAATAACTATCGGTATAAGTTAGCACGCCCTACACGCAGCTGGTTTCGCTTGCCCCCATAATAGGCCCAGACATTTTATTAAGGGTGTTCCTGGAATAGAGCTCTTTCAAAAACTCTTCTTTTTTTTTTTTTTAAATTGATTTTTTTTAAGTTTTTTTTTTTTTTTTTTTTTTTTTTTTAAAGACTACAGTAACTAAAGCTGTTGAGACCTGAGTAACATTGGTGTACTGGAACACCGCAGTTTTATCTTAGCTAGTCCAGCTAGTAATGACTGCACATTCTTACACTGAGCTTCTATGGTGTTCAAGTTACCTTGGCCAGTCCAGCCAGCAGTTCCAGGGCAGCGAGTGAAATGCTCATGTCTTGCCTCCACTGGGAGTTGAGCCTCTGAGTGACCAGGTGGATGCTGCGCACCAGCAGGCCTGCCGCAGTATCTGGAAGAGCTAGATCATATAACACCCCAAAATACCAAACACTGCAAAGAATAGAGCAATGCAGGATTATCAAAGCTAGAAAGTCACACAGAAAGACATTTCTGAATGCTCAGATGTTAGCAGATATTGCTTTATATTAACATACAACATGCATTAGAGGTGAAAGAATACAGCAAAGCACACAATCCTGAGCAAAATACAGGCAGAGTAAAGAAGAGACAGCAGTAAACAAGCTGCTGAGGAACAGAACTGAGTGATGTTAGCATTTTTACATCAAAATAGCATTTTCAAATTTTATTTTAACAAATAATTAGGAGACTTTTTTTAAAAACAGAGGAACACTGAAATTTTTAAAAATTACTTAACATTTATCACCCAATTACATTAAATATATGTAAGTGGAAGGAAAATTCCAGTTCATCTGACAAAAGACTTTCCTAGTTTGAGCTACTATTTACAGGGGCTAAAAACTTTGAAAACAAAGAGTCCTAAGACTGATTTTCAACAACAATGTAAAGTCCACTATCTGGACACCTTTGTCCCAAAAAAGAAATTTTACAAGTGGAAGCAACACAACCTTGTGTGAGGTATGTGACACAACAACAATCTTCTTTACTTCCGTTTTTTACTACAACCTCTGTTACAAAGAAATCTGCACCGTCAAGTGTTTTTTTTAAGAGATAATGTTAAGAAATTAAATGAGCGGACCAGAACAGAAAATGACTAGAAAACCCAAATAACACTGAAATGGCTGCAGCATTTATAACAACAGATGACTCACTCTAAAGCATTGCTTTTCCTGTACTAAGCCTCACAACACAATGCTATAGTCCTACAGATGTGTCTCACAGGAACCAAGCAATCCCTTCCCCCAGTTTCCTGCTGGAAAACGACTGCCTATGTGAAGCACTGTTCACTGAAAACAGACATAAATTTGTGCAAAAAAGAAAACAATCAAATGAAAACAAAACATCACTCAGCCCTGCACAGTAAATACTACATTTGAAATCCATCTTATTAGGCAACATTGTTGCAACCAATCATTAAGAGAAAACAAATGCAAATCAAAGCAGAAACTCCACCCACCCCAATCCCAAATTCTTCTTAAACAACATCACAGCAAACACTTTACATCACCTACAAAGATATTTTACCCAACGCTTCTTAACTCTGCATACCACTTTAACCACGTTAGCTATAAAAAAAAAACACAAACGAGTCAACAGGAGCTGGAAGCTAATGAGAAATCAGCCAGGGATCATTAAAAATAATCTTACAGCAAACCTGCTATCTGACCAAATAAAGTATTATTGTGTTAATTCATTAAGCACAAAAATATTAGTGTATGTTCAGGAGCGGCATGTCCTACCATAGTCACGGAGAAGCGCCTGTGCAGGGCGTTCAGAGTCTGGGCTGGTGGCCTCCGTGCTGCCTCCACTGTTGAAGCTGATGCCACTGTTGGTACGGCTGTGACCCTGAGTCCTCAGGGTTGAGTGGCTGCCATCTATGCTCCCCTGCCACCGAAAAACACAGAAATCTTAATGCCCAGTCCAGCTTGTAGCACCGTAAACATTAACTAATTAGCAGAAAGCTTACTGTTTCAGTCTGGGCGCCTATGGACTCTAATAAAGCTGAGTCTTGAACAATATTTAGCATTGCACCTGAAAAAAGGGATAAAAAATAATAATTAAACAAAAAAAAAAAAAAACAATTTTACACAATCATAAAGTACAAACAATATACAGAGTTAAAATAACTGCAATCAAATATATGAAGCTATCAGCAAATACCCAGTATGAGCTGTGTGTTGGTGGGGTCAGTCTCTGTCTGCAGAGCTCCTATGAGGACATTGACAAGACGCAGCCTCAGTGAAAGGAAAGACACAGGCTGGTCATGAGGCCAGCCATCTTCCTCGTTGAATTTTCCCTCCAACAGAACCTAAAGAACACAGAGTCAGTGTGGTTAGCAACCTTGATTAACTTTAAACTCTACAACAAGAAAAGGGCTTGTTTTACGGTTATGTAATCATCAACAGGTTTTAAAGAGTTTAATATTTGAAGAAAGAGCCACCGATGTGTGTACAATACACAGGAAATCAGTGGCATCACAGCAGTAAGCAAGACTGTTACTATCAGCTTAAAGATAAACATCGCCAAAGTCATTACCTCTGATTTGATGTTGCCAAAGTGATGTGGCAGTGGGAGCATAGCAAGCAGGATGTTGATGGAGGCTCTCCTCAGATCAGTAGGATTTACATACATCTTAAATTTGGACAGTTCCCTAACAAAAATAATGGAGACATGCTTTAAGTAATATAATTGATTTCTAACATAACACATTTACATGACTGAGTAAAAACAAATAATGGTCTCAAATGAAAGTAAACTACCAGTCTAACCTGTCTGGCACAATGGTCTCCAGCGCAGCTATGAAGTAGGGCACCACCACATTGATGCCCTTTAGGTCAGTACAGAAGAGAGAGGAAGAGTTGAGAATGATAGAAGCCAAAACTGGTCTACAGATGAAATCAGAAATCTGCAGACCCTGAATCAGGACCATGTAGAACCTGCAGAAAAGAAAATAAGAAAACCATATCATTTTCTTTCCTACTGTTAAGAAGATGGCAACAAAACCAGATAAATTTGGCAAAAGAAAAGTATATACCTCGACAGGTAAACTGGTAGAATCTCCTCTCCAGTTTTTTTGCTACAGAAGATGCGACACAGAGTCCCACAGGCCTCAGCCCGTCCTGCTTCATAGCTCTCTGGGAACTCATTGGCATCAAACATTGGGTTGTTCACCATGGAGTCAGTGGACATTTGGGAACCCTTCCTCCTCAGCTCCAAGGACACTTGAGTGGCTATCGCTGTACAAAGTGTGAAAAAAAAGAATGAAAGAACCCTGAATTGCATTGCAGTCCTCAGTTTTCATGCATGTATGACAAAACAGGCAAAAGCAGACAAAAATATACTATATGCACACTAGAACGAAAAGTTAACAGTAAAAATTCAAAAACATAAAAGCAACAAAAAGCAGATATTAACTCACTATCACAACAAGAGAAAGGAAGGGCTTTATTAACTGCAAACACACACTCACATCCTTTAATAAAAGCATTCAATAAAGGGAACTCTGACACAAAGAGTTTGCCATAGAAGTTCTGCCTATCACCGGCACAAAGCATGAATAAGTTGTAGTGTGCTCGTACTAAAAACGTGTCACTGCTGCAGGAACATAAAGCAAAATCCCTGTGTCAGCATCCCTCAATGCTGCAATCATATGACTGTCACATTCACTTCATGCATTGAGGCACTAAACCAATAAAAAAATATATAATTCAAAACTGAAGTGAACTGACAACATCAAAAAGAAAATACAAGAAACAATGCTAAACTCGAGGGGAGTCTGAAACACAATAGTACGGATTAGCGTGACTCAAAGGAAAAAGAAAATGGCAACTTAAATGGGGTGGTACTGTCACAAACTGGCAACGTTAATGTCGAGACAAGTGGTCAGTTTGGTGAAACCCATTCCATCAACCTCTGGAGAAACGCTGAAAGAATGCTGGTGAACTTTTATATATGGCGAGGAGTTGGAACAGAAAACGATGGTGATGATGACGATGACCATGACCATGAGGAACTCAACTCAAAAGCAAGAAGATTTTGTCAAGAAACGCAAATCAAGTGAGGGGGAAAAAAAGCTGCCATTCCTACTTACAAGATTTATAAGAAAGGAGAATTTGGATAAAAGAGGCTGCAAGATAACAGAAATAGTGGAGAGAGAAAAAAAAATCAAAGCAGATCCAATATTTTGGGATCAATTCATATCAGGCATGAATTGTGTGGTTTTTCTTTTTTGCTCATGACTTCTGACCATTACAAATTTCTTACATTAATCAGACATGATAGACACGTGCAGGACACTACACCAAAAAGAGAAATGTGAGAAGAACCAAAGAGGGCCAATTGCAAACGCTAAAAAGTGTATGTGCTGTCATTAACTCTTAGCGCCGCTGCCAGTAATGATTGTACCAATTAAATGACTGTATGAATTCCTTAGGATAGGGTTAAAGCCTATATGTAGTTTGAGCCAGGTCTAAATTGTTGGTCGATGCAAATGGATTAGAGTCAGCTAGAAATCTCATACGAGGCCACTTCTAACCAAGCCCTCCACACACAGAAAGGCCCAACAGAGTTTCAGAGAAAATGGTGAAAAAAACAAAAAGATATCCCAACAACAGAGTACAAATTTTTCAAAAAATTAAATAAAAAAAAATAATAATAAAGACCAAAAAACACAGAACTCCATATGAACACATACTTATGAACACCGACTTGCCCATGCATAATTTTAAACAGCGTGAGACGTCGCTTCGCTTCTTACCCGTCATGCTGGGGTCTCGGCTGAGGCCGCTGTGGAGCTTACAGTGGACGAGAGCAGCGTCGAAAAGCCACTGGCCAAACAGGTTGAGGATGCTGTTGACCTTCGGTCGTGCTGGGGCTGGCAGGGGCCGAGACTCCCAACTGCTCTGGTTGGGGCTGGAAAGAAGGGTCGGGGAGGACGAAGTCTGCTGCTGCTGCTGCTGCTGTTGCTGCTGCGATGTTTTGTTTGGCTGACCACCACTGCCCTACAGGGTGCGGTGGGAATAGAAGAAGATATCTCAATAGGCTGAAAACAGCTTGACTAGTTCAAGTAAAAGATCACAAGATTTGAACAAGTGTACTGAAATACTGCCTACAAAGATAGATAGATACTGCAGCTTCAGCATGGAAAGAATAATGTGCCAAGTTCAAGTATTTAATTCTTTTCTGTCTGCAGACCAACAGAAAGCTAAGATCTAAACATCTAACAGTTACACTTATTGTTCTGCATCTCTGTAGCAGTTACAGAACTTACAGCTGAGCTCTTGCTTGTAGTTTTGGTGACCACCGTGTGGCGCTGCTTGCGGCTATGAGGAGGCGTGGTGTTGGTGATTGAGGGCGGCGGCGACATGCTAATTCTGTTGACTGGAGTGGGCGGGGCACTGTCAGCCCTGGGACGTGATATGCCTGGTGACAGAAAAGTAAAATGAGTCGGGGTATAATAGTCCAATTTTCCTCAGAAATCTGGGGGTGAGGCGGTGTCATCTGATTAGCCTGGCAGCAAAAAAAATAAAATAAATAAATCGGCAACCATTGTTTTCCCCCCCAGGGAACAGACCATGTTTTGGGTAAATATAATCATTTTGAAGCCGTTTTCCATTTACAGTATTATTTCATGTATGTGAGTTGATCATAGACAGCATTGATTCACAGACATGCAAGACAATAGTTAGATACAAATCACCAATCACTGATTTCCATTTTGATTTTCCATTTTCATGCCTGCAGGAGTCCCCCCTGATGATCTTGTAGTTTAGTCTGAATATCTGACATATATCACTTGTGAGTCTGAGTATCATCACCAACAGTGAATGGACCAATCCACTAACATGCCCAGAGCAAAACATTATATCGTATCAGCTGATGTCTGTACCATGAGAGAGCGGCACTGGACAAAAAGTGAACACCCTCTCCCGTACAGCTTTCTTTTCAACAGAGACACCTACAGTGTAAAGAGAAAAATACACACGGGTATGTTTCTATTGAAATCTTTAAACAGGTATTACTGACTGACATCCTCCATCTTGAGATTACTCAGAGGTAGTAAGAGAACAACACTGGCAAAAAAAAATACATTTTAAATCTTTTTCTCTCTATAAATCACAAATAACACAAATTTCCATCTACGCTATAAAACCCATCAGAAGTGTTTGGCTTTACTGTTTGTTAAAGACAAGATTCTACAGATTACGATTACAGGATGAAATTGAATTTAGAGCAACTTAAACTTTTTGCCAAACAGATCACAATAAAAACCAGCTGCTTACACTTCTGTCAAAGTAACGCTTTCTTTTGCAGCAGTTTCTCAAATAATTTCTGGCAACAATAACATGTGGGGATAAATTCCTAAAGCAGGTAGCTGCCACAAAAGCAGGAACAGCATATTTCTTAAACATAATCCATTAAATAATGGACTGCAAAAATGGTCTCCAAGCTGAAGTTGCTTTATCATTCATCCCTTAAGTATATCCTCTGCTTCATTTTGAATGTCTTAAATATCACTCAACTGAGCTTTTCATCTTAACTCAGGATTCCTCTTACCCAAGAAGGCATCCACCAAGCAGCTGACACCCCTCATGGCCCTGAAGAAGATCTGGGGTAGTTGTTTCAAACATGGATGCAACACCACTTCATGGGGTATGCCGCTCGAATTGAGAAACTGTTCCTGAAACTTTGGAGTGGTGCTTACTACTGCGGGGTTGCTCAGGTCCACTGGGTTGCTGGAAACAAAAAGGAAAGTAAACGTAATAATGGATTAAGCCAAATGTTGCTAAATCTTTCTTGAATAAATGTGACATAAGGTTGGGTAGACGAAGGAAGTAAAAGGAAATAAAGGAGGGAACGACAAATGAAATAACATTAAAAAAAGCCAGACATGAAAGTTTGGATGCAGTTAAATAGACTTGAACTAGAGCAGATAGGCAACTTCAACTTCCCCTTAAATAAAACAAACAAACAAACACCATGTATGTCGTTTAGAAAGAGGAAAGAACATGTCTTTTTCAAGCAAAGGCATTTTTATACAGTTGAGGCAATAAGCACCTGAGCATGTGTAGAAAGCGGTACCACGTCTGGGCCACGCAATCATTGTCCATCTCTAAAGGAATCAAATTGGCATCCTCATCGGGAACTTTAAAAGGTGGGAAGGATGGTCCATGAGTAAACCGCAGAAGTCTGAAACGAAGAAATGAGACAGGAATACACAGACTACATTAACAGAGACCTCGAAAAACCAAACCACATTTCATCCCTTGAGATGTTCTACTGGGCTTTTAATGCAGCCACTTTCAGTTGCTGCTTGTTTGTGAATTTCTTTGCCTTCAGTAACTGCAAAGCATGCTCTATTGGTCTGAGATGAAGAGACTGCCTTCTCCATTGAAGAAGGCAGTCTCTCCAAAAACTGTCACTGTCCAACAACCTGTGGACCTAACTACATATAGATATCATAATTCTAACAAAATCTTTTACCACTGAAAACACAAAAGGTTGAACTGAATCCAATCTAACCTGGAGGTCAAAGCACAGGCTACTCTGCTCCACTGCTCTACAACAGGAGGATGATGTCTCCAATTGGCCAGCATCTCCCTTGCTGTCTTCCAATATGGCGGCGTAGGAAAGCAGCGGGCACACGCCAGCAGCCACACCTCAAACAACACTGCCATCAGTTTCTCTGCCAGCTTCTCAGCTACCCCCACTGAAAAAGGGAAAAATAGGGGGGTATTATAACTAATCATCACAAATAATAACCAAGTAGATAACGAAGGAAAAGTTTAGGAGAGCAAGGGTTGTTTACCTCCAACTGTGGGCGGTGCGAGCAAGGTGTCATTGATGCGAAGAAGGAAGAGCAGCAGCACCTCCCAGGTCTCTCTCACCATGGAAACGGACTCTCGTGCCAGCTTCTGGACTGCAGTCAGAACCTGCTGGCAAAGCCTGATGTGGTTCAGACTATGCTGCTCAGGCCTGGAGGGAGAAACAGCTTGTTTGAAATGAGGGAACATGAAAGCAATATAAGCAGTCCAAGATTTTAGTGAAAAGGCATTCATCCTTAAATTCAAGCTAATGGGAAATAAAGTTTTTAGACATACCTTGGTACAAAGACGTTGTAGAGATGCTTTAGAATAGTCTGGACATACATGTTGGGCTCCTTCACCACAGGCTGAGGCATCGAGTCCCTAGGCGACACCAGGGCCATCATCCAGTCTGTGTACACGTCCACACACAGCTTGACAGTGTCCCCCTCTAAGGGGAGGGTCAGGCCATAACAGAGCACCTCCATAGTCCATTTCACCTGGGAACCAAACCATTGTTAGATATTTTATTATAAGTAATTATCTTATATTTGCAGAGAAGCTACATCACCCAATCCTAATGAAATGAGGAAGAATGGCAACAGTTTTTACGTTTAGAAAGCTCCTTGTATCCTACAAATACAATCAAAATATGCCCCCGCCCCCACCCAACATAAACCTGCATACTTAGCAAGTATTCAGTCAGTTTCCAGTGATATTTTGCATAATTTCCCACAATGGTTTTGTGTAAGAATCCTGCAGAGGTCAGTATGGCTAAGTATTCCTATCCATGCTCTACCCTCAGCAAGAAGCGGCATTCAAAGCAACAGCAGCACTTCAGATGCATGGTGCACCTGAGTAATGCTGATGTATTTTTAACCCAAGGCAGCTCTACTTGCATCACTTCCTGACACACGCTGTCACATCATTAATTGAAGCAGCTGCTTTACTGTGAGCTCTGCCATTAACTTTCTCACAGTGGTGTGTGTCAGCAGACGTTCCAGTGTTTATGGGGATCATGCAAAGAAAGAGATCAGAGCTGTATCTGGTTTACATTTATAGCTAACTGTTTAAATTGGCCCGTGTCAAGTTGTGTCTAGAGCCTACACAAAAGCTTAAGGTGTCACGAATACTGTACATTACAGGATTAATTGTGTGTGCTTTGTTGTTTTGTCATATAAAAACTATTATTTGCAGAGTACTTTCTTCTCATTTCATGTGCACTTGATGTGTTCAAAAACATCAACCATTTAATAGAAGCAACAGATAGAGTGTTACTTAGATGGTTTCTTCTATCAGTCAGGCCTGCATATGCAAGAGTAGCTACAAAACAGATAGTCCTGGCACCCTTACTGAGCACTGTGCAGCAACATCAGCAACAGAATGATAGTGGAACATGAAGAAAACAAAAAGAGGGAGTCCAGATTCTGATAATGATATAAAAATGTATTTAGAACCTTTATTTTAAATATGGTGACCCAAACCCCATAATTACTTTATTATCATGTGCTACACTTTTCATCACCTATGAATGTAGTTGGTGCTACATATTTAAGTGGATAATCTTAGACCAGTTTTTCCCACACTCTCCTAAAGAGCCACACATACAAAAATATATGGACCACAGTATGTTCTAATTTCTATTTTTCTACGTAAATAATCATCAGCAAAAAAACAACAGCACACTGATACCACTAAAAGTACTCATGTGTTTACTTAGCTCTGGTAACTGGAGTTAAAATGTCATGGTGATAGAGATGTAGGCTGGCAGACTACCAAAGCATTAAAATGACATGCTCGTAGTTGACCCTTCTCTTACCTCTTTGTCTGTTTTGAGGATGTTCTCTGTGGCAACTGGGCTTACAGCTGTGCCCAGAGGTTTGACCACAGCATTTGCCACCTCTGTGCCCACACTTGGGGGATAGGTGTGCAAAACACTTAGGTGGCCCTGGTCACTCTGCACCACCAACTGCAACGAGCGCCACTCGGAGTACATGCTGCTGATGTCTACTGTACTCTACTCACACCTCCTGCCTCCACCTGCAGACACACAAATCCAGAGGGAAGCTTAATACGGAAAGTTAGGCACACTACCAATCGGCTACTTGTCCAAACTATAATACCAGCGTGGATACAGTCGTGCTACTTGTGAACTGCTGTTACATTGCAAACAGAGAAATGGTCACACCTCTTTCACTGTTTAGGTCTTGACCACCACAGCAGTTTTTCAGCTTTAACTTGTTTGACTGGTTTGTCAAACAAGTTGACCAACCAATGAAAATGCGTAGTTCACACATTTTGGAATTTGTAATTAAATGTTTTGTTAGCTACAACAAAACACGTATTAGTGAAAGTAAAATGAGTGTGGACTAACTGCGGGTTAGTTCTTTAAAAAAAAAAAAAAAAAAAGACTACAGCAAAACCTTATAAGGAGTCTGTTGTCGTACTTCTTGATATGTGGCGTGACAGGAAAAAAGATCCAAACAGCCTAGATATGTCATGTTTTGGCTAATGTTACG
Organism: Neolamprologus brichardi; assembly: GCF_056152115.1. Lineage (NCBI taxonomy): Eukaryota > Metazoa > Chordata > Actinopteri > Cichliformes > Cichlidae > Neolamprologus > Neolamprologus brichardi. Next base: position 10,751,750 of record NC_142123.1, read on the forward strand.
TTCTCTCCGGTAAGAGAAAACAAAAAGTATTACGGCCAGCATTGCAAAGGTTGGATGCGGGTTTTGTTTTGTACTGAAGCCTTAAACTAACAACAGGAACGAAACATTTGTGCCCTACACTTCGGCTCGGTAATAACAAGCCGAGGAATAACCAGGAAACGGTTCTGAAAACGAGCAGATTGCTAACGATGGCTAGCATTGACATCAAAACATCTTCCTCATATTGTAGATGACATTATATGAAATTAACGACTTCGTTGTCTCTATGAACAAGTCAAGAAACTAACGGTAATAAAAACCGCTTGCGATAACTTATCGATTATCCCAAACTACACTGCAGTAGATCCGATGTTGCTTGCTAGCTAGCTCAGCTAATGCTCACTACGCTAGCCTATTCGTTGACATTAGCTAGATTAGCTGGCTGTCATTTGTGCTAGCTAACTATCCAACTTTGCAAGGACGCTAATGTTTACTAAGCGGATAGCTCAGCTACTTTTTTCCATTTACCTTGACCAGCTGGAAATGATGTCATAACAGAGCTCTGAAACTCGCAGTTTGTGCTTTCTGTATATCCTGGTCTAAACTATAACAGCCTCCATCTTTGCAATGTCAAGGCTTGGTTATTGCAGCTTTACGGGCTAACGGGAAGCAAGATCCGTAGGTTGACGCCCTCTACTGTTTGGTACAGTCTATCGGACCCGATGCAGCCCTCAGTTCATTCAGTTAATAACACAATGTTTTTGTTTCTTTGTTGTTGTTGTTGTTGTTGTTGTTGTTTTTTTGGGGGGGGGGGGGGGGGCAGATACTATTTGTGAATGTACTTATTTTGTTTCACTATGCTCCGATTAACTATAACTAAAACCTCTGCGTGATGCATTACTATTTTTTAAGGAAGTAAAGGCATGGGAGTAGGCGAGGCATGCTTTGGTTTTGCTAGTAAAATGTGAAATAGGTGGAGCAGTTTATTGACACAAGTACAATGCAAACGTCAATGTAAATACAGCGTTGACAGCAAAAATGTAATTTGTACAATCCCAATTCGCTTGGTATGAGCATCTTTATTCTTCACTTCAGTCTGAACTCTTCTATGCCAGCTTTCTTGACCTTTTTTAAGTAGCACTCCGGGTTTGTTAAAGGAGATGCATGGAGGGCTGACATCCAAGAGGAGATACCGGAGGCTGACTGAGACACTGCATGTTTAAAAGCCCAAAGACAAAAATACAACCATGAAACTCCTCCAATATAAGTGGTTGATAAGAAGTTACATAACCCAAGTCAAACTGAATCGCTGGTCGCCTGTCATTCCAGATAGCTGTAGTAAAAACTGGAAATCAATCACACAAACTCTATCAAAGATTGTTGGAGTAAATATACCTGTTGAAGCAAAAATGTGTGTGTTGGGTATATATCCAAAGAACTGTGATTTTAGCTCCAGACAGCTAAAATTAATTGACTTTGGACTCCTGCAAGCCAGGCGGTTAATACCTTTGTAATGGAAGAAAATGGATGTACCCTCAAGTCATATGTGGGTAAAGGAGATGGCATCATATATTGTATTGGAACGACATGCTTATATTATCAGAGGAAAGGGCGTAGATTTTGAAGAAATAGGGTTACCTTTAGCTGAGTTTCTGAGACATTATGAAGTGAATTAATTTAGAAAATGATACTTGGTGCTGAGTTTTTTTGTTTGTTTGTTTTTAGTTGTTTCTCTTCTTGCTTTGTTTGTTTTACCCATGCTGTGCATTGGTTTTGTTTTATTTTATTTATTTATTTATTTTAAATCTATATTTGTTTATTTTGGGGACTATGATGTTTAATATAAATCTTATGTTAACTGTACTACTATTCTTTGCTTGTTCTGTAATATAAAACTCAATAAACATACTATTTTTTATTTTATTTTTTTAAAAGTCCCCCAGAAGGCACAGAACCAGCTTTTAATGAACAGCTGAGCATCCAACATCTGCATGGAGGAGAGGAAGGCACTCACATTGCTTAGTAAAAACAACAGCTTTTTCATCTTTCCGGGAAGCTAGGGCAGGTGCACGGATTTGCTAAATCAGAAAGACTATCATGAGAAAATTCTGTCACTGCTCAGTGATAAAAATACTTATGATCCAGGAAGTGGTTACAGGAAGAGGGTGATAGATTGTCTGTAGCAGTTAGAACAAGACAATGTTATTGACCAGCCCTTATAACACAGGCTATAACCAGGGGAAGCTACATCAAGTATGGTTCACCAAAGATATATAAACAATGTGTACCTTTAAGACCAATTGTCTGTATGATCAACTCGGTCACCTATAACATCTCAAAGTTTCTGGCTTTTGATCCTTTTGATTGACTTTTGATCCTCAACCCATTGGTAGGCAGCTCTAAATACCACATCAAGAACATCATTATGGAGGCAAGTGAAACAATGGTCTCGTATGATGTAACATTTCTCTTCACCAGCGTTTGAGTCACTGAAGTGGAGGTAGCTCACGAGGGGTAACAGGACCTCTCTCAGCACCTACCAAGTGTGTTTTACTCTTAGAACTGTGTCTTCATTTCACATATTTCACATACAAAGGTCAATGCTACAGGCAGAAACAGGGGTGTGCCGTGGCTTCCCCAGTTTCACCCATTTTGGCTAACTTGTACATGGAAGAAGTGGGAAAGAGGGCTCTGTTATCCTACCCTGGAACACCACCAAGTCATTCGTTCAGGTATGTGGATGACACCTGGGTGAAAATCAAATCTCAGGACATACCACAATTCAAAGATCATAAACTTGGTGGCCCGACACATTAAGATATTTAAAAGCTACAGCTTTTATCTTTAATAAAACAGCTTACAGCTGTACTGTTAACCCATGCATAGGTTCAGTTTTGACTCTTATCATCCACTGGAGCATCCACTGGGTGTCATCAGGACACTACAACACAGAGCAAACACCATCCCCACAGACACAGTGGCCAGGGAAACAGAAGAACATCACGTCAAGAAAGCCCTGAGTAAATGTGGTTATCCCAGCTTGACAAATGTTCTCCTGATTTAGTGAGTAAAATTAAATTGAAGTGAAACTGAATGTAACCCCTAACCAAACCTACAGTCTTAATTTGCACAGCCAACAACATAAAATAAACAGAAATCAACCAAAACTCTTGGATGTATTTTCTTTCTAAGTCACTGTTGACGTGGCATTCATGCAAGTTAATGACTGTGATGGAGGCTTTTAACATTTGAAATGGATTTTTGCCACAGAACAAGGGCTTCCCGATTTGCCTCCATCACATTCATGTGTCATTCTATTTACCTGTCCAGGTACAAATATGTCACGGTTCTGGGTCTTTCTGACCCAGCTTTTTGAGTTCTTGTGTTTTTATATTATGGTTTATGTTTTGAGTCCTTTGTTGTACTGTGTTTGTTATTTTCCTAGGTTTCAGTTATGGTTATCATAGGTTTATTTCTTAGGTTTTGTAATATGGCTTCCCTGTGTTCCATGTTGTGTCTACTGTGCCTTTCTGTACCATGTTTCAGGTTCCTATGTTCTGTCTCCCCAGTTGCTGTTAAGTTTACATGTCTAGAGTTCAGTCAGTGTGTTTCCTGTTTTACTTTGAAGGTCCGTGTGTCATGTCAGTGTTTCTAGTTTTGCTTCCCTTGTCTCGTCCAGCCTGATTACTCCCAGCTGTGCTCTCCTTCTGTGTCTCATTCCCTCGTTATCCCTCAGTGTATTTAAGCCCTGTGTTTCTCTTTGTCAGTGTCGTCGTCTCCCTCATGGCTGTGTTTCCATGTGTGATAGTTATCCATGTCCCAGTTTAGTTTTGTTATATTTTATTTTGAGTTTAATTCCTGTGTGGTGAGTTTTGCGTTTGGGTCCTTCTCCTGCCTGCACAGAGCCAAAACATAACAAAATATAACATAGTTTATCAATTTTTTTGAGTTTTAGAATCTCCAATGATGTGATGAAAAAAGAAGTAACTGAAAACAACAACAAAAGCTTGAAGGGCTGCTAATGTTACTGAAGTGTCCTTCCCCATGACACTGAACCATTTGTTTATGATGCCATGTACCTACAGAAAATCAAACGTGTCCCAAAGCATGACAGCAAATCTGTCACACACACAGCTGTTTTTCAAAATTTAAAGGCGCCTCAACAGAGGTATGCTCCATTTTTCTCAGTGTTGTGATAGACTAAATCAGCTGCCTCAATAAAAAAAATCACAGTAATAAAATAATAAACCAAAATGAAAAAAGTTGTCTAAATTTATTTCAGGAGATCAATTCTAGAGCTTTGTTGTTTGGAGAAGACCCTGCACGGATTAGAGTGGCTTCGAGAGCAGGCGGAGTCTGGGTGTTCAAAATCAGTCACCTGGACTTTTAACACCTCCAGCTCAAAAAGCATCAGCAGTAGTTTTTTTCCTGAGGTCCACCTCACAGACTAAAGCCACCAGAGGAGACTACCAGCAGACCAGCTGCAGTTTTATTTTTAATTTAACATTTTCAATGTTTGTACTTTTTTATTGCAGTTAAAAAAAAATTAATGCGATACCCACCAGACTTGGCTGTTTTTCCAGTCAGTAGTATTGTTATATGCTAAAATTTAAAATAAACAACCAAATATGTAAACAAAATTACAAAATGACTTTATTGTAAGCTGGTATTAAATTCCAAAGGCAGTCAGCATAAAATACATGTTTTCAGTATACAGTAAAAGAGAAGCCTGTAATCCTTTCAGTAGGGGGCAGCAGAGACTAGCTATAAAAGAAAGTCTTAAAATGTAAAGAGCATGTCTGTGAAGAAGTTATAGATTCTTATATTTGCATGATTTTCAGATTAATAAATATTACTGGATGTACAAGACATCGGTAGAAGGCTACTCTCAGTTACACAGATCTGCACATCATATACAGCATCCCTCTACTTTCAGCACGTGGTTGGTGTTTTTATAATATCTTGAAAGGTCAAAGCAATCGTAACTGAATCTGCCCAAAGCTTTAATCGTTTGAATACTGTCAACTGAAGCAGAATTCATTGCATTCATCAAAAATGTAAATCAGATGTTTTCTGTGCTTTACGTGGATTTGGGGGAGGGAGCAGATTTGAACACATGGCCCGCATATGGTGGAAACCCATTTTTCAAGACAAGCCACATAAACCCTCAACATTCCCATCACACCCTTCTCCGTAGCTGTGAAACACACCTACAAATTATGTTTCTTTAATGCACGTCCTTAATGTGAAGCATCATTTAGTACAGGGGCAAACCAGATGAGAAGATAAAAACAGGAAAGTAGTTATTCCTTTGTGTCGCAGATTGCAGCAGTCAGCATGTGGCTGTTTTTCCCCCCCGACTACTCTTAAGTGTCCATGGCTTCCACATGAGTGTTCGGTAAGCCAACCCACACGTCACTCCTGGAGGATTTCCGCAGAGGGGAAAGGCAGGGAAAAGAATTATGGATGAAAGTCAGCATTCTTCTCGCCTTCGTCCCTCCATGTTTGGTAAGGTACAGTTGCAGTCTCAGGGTGCTATGATTGGTAGCCATACACTAATGCATCTAAAGGAAAAGAAGGAAAGAAGCAGCTGAGATATTAGTATTTATACATTTTAAGCTCTCAAACTTACATACAAAGTGCACACATGGGGCATTTATTAAGGAATTAAAATAACTTGTTGTTATGAGAAAAATATCACTGCGATTTCTGCTTCCACTCCCAATACAGAGCAACTTTCATTTGCAGAGCTTGCTGCAGTGCAAAATTACATTTAAATAAGTAATTTTAAAGACTATTAATATTTAGTAGCTGTTGCTGGTGAGGCCTGTGGGTTACCCACCTAAACCAGGAAAAGGATCCCAGAGAAAGATTTTTTTTTTTTCAATGGTCTGATCTCAATAAACAAGACTTATGTGAACTCCGCTCTACTGGGGTATTAATTGAAATCTACTATATGCATGGTTTGATACTGTACCAAAATAGTGCATGAGTTTTTGCGTTGTATAATTGTTTTTGGGCTTCAGTGTTTTGTAGAAATACTTCAAACTAATCCATAATATATTAACCAACTAACTTAATTCAATTCCTTGGTGCTTTTTAATCTACCAGGCCCACACTCACCTGAGTGAAACTGTGCCGTGCAACACAGTCCATCTCCCCGTGCCGTCCGGTAAATGGGTGACACGCACACTCTAGCCGAAGGGGGCAGGTGCGTGAGCCGTGTTGAGAGGGAGTTGGGTGGCAAGTAGAGGGAGGAGCGCTGACCGGGGGCAGAGCTTTGCTGTCCCTCCCAGGTGAGCCAGTAGCCCCTCAAGCCAGATGTGCCACTGTTCCATTCAACCTCTACTGAGTCACTACCCACTGTAGTCAACTGGAGGTCTGCCAGCGCTGGAGTCGCTAGAGACAGAGACCATTCAAAAGTTAGGTTATATTTCAAAAGGAAATAGAACTATAAAGCAGTGAAGCAAAAAAACAAAACAGCAGGAGAACTGACCATTCCAGAACTGAACGGAACTGCAATTATCTGGAATTTAGGATGCAGAATGCATAAGACAATGAAGGAGTGGGATTATGACCTAGTTTGACCTCACCTTCTTGAGTGCACACTTTGACAGACATGGCTTTCTCCTTTCCTGAGGCGTGCCTGGCGGTAACAGTGACCAAGTAAGTGGTATCTGGTTGGAGGTTTCTGAGCAGAGTAGAGTTCTGACTTCGACTCAGTTGGACATAGTGCACTTTACCCGTGGGCAGGGCTGAATACTCAACAGAGTAACTCTCAACCATCCCTGGTTGGAGAGGACCCCAGCTGACCCGAACACTGCTTTGTCCAGGCTCCGAAACTGTTACCACAGCTGGGCTCAGCACCTCTGGTGTGTAAGAGAGACGAGAACAATTGCTGAGGCAGTAGAAAAAATATGAGGAGAATATGATGATTTTCACTTTGAATTTTTTCTTCTTCATCGAACCACAAAATAAAATCTTTTACACAAGCTTTTTAATTGCAGTGGATTTAGCTTTTATTTTCTTATCGTGGGCCTATAACAAAGACATTTCATTCAGAATGTCAACAAAATTGAAAGTGTTGCATGCAGAACAGATAAAAAGAGCAACTTCCTAAATTTGAGAGACTGCAAAAGCAAATTAGAACTTTGACTTTTTATATTTATAGCAAACCACTGAAAAGGTTTTGTGCAACTTGCAAAGCAAGCGTATATATAGAGAGAACTCAACCTGATCTAGTTCTGAAGGTGACATGGAGCTCGTTAAAGGCTTGTTCGTTGGACTCTGGTCTCAGTATGGCGATATAGTTGGTGTCAGGCTTCAGGCCAGTTAACCTGGCAGTGCTGGAGTCCGCAGTCTGGGTAAGTCTCTGGTACGGAGGTCCTCCAGTGAATACATCAGGCCTACTGGTCTCAACCCCACCGACTCCTCTCCGAAGTTCTTTGAAGAGGATCTCATAGTGGCCCGTCAACCCGGACAGAACGGGTCGCCACTGCAGCGTGGCGGAGCTGGTGGAGACGTCTCGAACGTGAATTCGTTCAGCTCGGATGATCTCTGTTGGAGACGGAAGGATCTCGTGTTAGCGCGTGCACACGTTGTTGGGGTTGAGTTATCATTTTTAATTTTCAAAAAGGAGGAGAAATGATGGTGACAGGACAGAAGGAGCACTAAAAATGCCTTGGCTTCAGTCAGCTACTCACATAGACTCCCAGACTTTGAAACCTAAATGCATTCACAGCGACAGCACTGAGACAACCTGAAATAGCCAACCCAGTGAGGCCCTGCAACAAAATAACAAATTCCCCAGATGCACTGATATCTGTGATTAAATCCTTATGCACCCAGCAAGGACTGATGCATTCCACCTTGTTCTACACAAGCCCTATTTTCTATTATGCATCATATCTTACAGCTGTTGTATAAATGCTGTAGTGACCCTTGTGAGTGTTATGACAGTTACCTAATCCATCCAGAGAAATGGCTCATCTTCCAGGTCTCTATATATAAATATATATGTGTGTGTGTCATGTTGGGCATAGTGTTGGATGGAGCAGAAAGAGATGGTGAATCATTAATCCATTAATAGATTGGCCTATCTCATTACAGGGACTTATACACATGCACGCAGAGTGTCCCGGCTAGTTGGTCTCCTTGTCTTCAAGAGCATGTGTGGAATTAGGGAGAAGCGCAGAGAGACATGTAATGCATCACTGAGGCAGGATATAAGTGTTATTGTAGCTGTTTGAATGGAAGAGGGGTTTCCCAAAGCTACTCAAGCGCATGAGCAATCCAGCTTTAATTGGTCAGGATCGATCATAAATAATATTTTTCCCAGTCTCTGTAGTACAGGCATGTGCAGATACACATTTTTTATTGAGCAGAATGTGTGTTGTGTTCAGTCCAACGACTAATTCTAATTATCTGTTCATTCTTTAAATCTTTTATTTGCAACACATAAAGACACTACCCATGCTGTACTCACCAATAATGGCATCCCGGAATTCCTTTGTGATGATGCTCATATCGTCAATGTCCACAAAGTGCAGGTGGTCCTCCACAGGTGGGCTCACCACCTGCCTCAACACCTGGTAGTTGCCATGGCCAGTGGACACGACCAGCACGGCCACACCGTCATCCCGAAGCTGGGCCATCGGTCCAGTCACATCCCCTGGTTTTACTCCATCAGTCAGCCACACTAGCACCCTCGGGAGCCTTTCCCGGGCGCCACCAGCCTTTCCAGGCTGCAGGACCCACTCCTTCACCATTTTCAGCGCCTCAACTGTGTTGGTGTCCCCCCTGAGAGGCTTGATGGTTTTTAAAGCGGCCTGAAGGCCGCTTTGGGTGCTGTATTTATCAAAGCCGAACTCGAGACGTGGTTTGGTGCCCACCTGCAGAAGTCCTACCCTTACCTGGTCCTCTCCCAGCGAAAAGGGGGAGATGAGCTCAGACAGGAAGGCTAGCATTCGGGAGTGCTCGTAGGATGACACACTCCCCGAGGAATCCACCAAGAAGAGGATGTCCCCCTCACAGCAGTTCAGCACTGTGGAGTAGCAACAAACATCAATACAGTCATTAATATGCATATCAGGCGGGCAGAATCAGTTGCTGACTTGCGCCAACAACTCTCTCTATGATTCTGTTTTTCCACAGGTCTCTTTTCGTGCTTCCCCCTACACACATTTCCATCCTGTTTTTATGAGAGAAAAAACAGTGTCACAGTTAACAAATCTTATAGAGAAAATTGTTTGTTTTACATGAAAGCAGAAGAAAGTTAAAAGCAAAAAAAACCCAAAATAGGCTGTGGTTTTGGAGATAAGAAGACTGTAAAACAAACAGAGGAAGTACAAAACTGATGCGGGCATCATGATACTGTAACTTCAAAAGTTGTATAACGGATTAAAGGCATCCAAGCACAAAGCTATGGGTGGATTTTTTTTTTCCACTCCCTAATTTTGCATATCTTATAACAGAAGCAACAATGCCCAAAGTAGAGGAACAGGCATGACAGTAGCTGTGCTGGGTACTGGTGGGAGAGAGGGAGGGAGTGGAGAAAGAAGGCGGGACGAGGGAAATAAAAGGCGTTAAAAGGAGAGGAATGAAGCTGGGGGGTACTGCCAGTTTCATGTGAGGGATGAAGAGGAATGCTGGATGACCATATACAGAGCAGGAAACAGCAGCACAACAAGCAGAACTTAGCTTCAGATCTACAGATTGTGCACAGATCCAAAAGAAATCCTGCCTACTGTTAAAATCGTCACTCGAGAAATCAGAAACTTTTAAGATGAAGACTTTGGACTACACATATATGACTCTGCAGATAATACAGTTATATAGGCGTGTAATTCAGTGTCTCATTTTTTAAATATGTCAAGGTCCAACGCATGACATGAGGTGTGGACTAGGCTTCAAGGTGTTGAAAGCTGAGCAGCGAAGCATGTATACACACAAATCAAGCGTGTGTGCACACATGCCAGCCTGCATGCTTGCTGCCTTTTTTCCCCTCTATCAACCTAAAGAATTCCTTACATCACTCGTATAGGAGCCCCTTACCTCTACGTTTGTGCAGGTATGCCTTTATCTTCAGACCTACTGCTGGAGAGAGCCATTTTATCGTTCTTTATTGCCGTGGTTGAATGCTGTCTCGGGTTATCGCATGCACTACAGATCTTAGCTAATGACGTGATGGAAAAAAATGAAGCGTGAGTAAAACAGCAAGCAGATCAGGCTGAGCACCTTACAAAAACATATGAGTATGTTATGAGGGGGGGTTTGGCTAAAAACACAGTGAAGATTTAAATAGGTTGTATGTTGGGATGAGAACGATATGAAAAAGATAAAGCTTGAGCAAGAGTAGAAAAGCACTATAGAAGTTTAAATGAATAAAATTGAGTGGTATTCCTGTCTAATTTTGCACATTTTCTTTAAAGGACCTTGTTTTTGTACCATTACAATTGCAGTGTAGTGGTGTCTCTGGTTTGACTGCAGCTCGTAATGCAAAAATCCCCCCTTGGGGTTTTGTCATGAGAAGCATGAAACTGTGCAAAATAGAAACATGCAGAGCTACCCACACCGGTGACGCTTTGTAACATGGGAACAACCAGAAGCAGCCAAAAAATATAAGGCACAGAATTGCTACCAGTGGTTGATGACTGGTCTCTGGAAGGTACAAGGCACTGCCTCAGTATAATACAATACAATAAGCTACTTCATTTTCAGACAGTCTAAGGTCTAAAGCAGGGGTGCCAAACATAGAGCCCAGGGGGCCCGAATCGGGCAGTAAACTGGACAGCTTTGGAAAATGTGAAGGAGAGCGTTAATTCAGGATTTGTAAAAAAATGTAAGTTTTACAGCTTTTTCCTTCTGATAAAGATCTCTATACCACACTAAAGTATTCTACCTATTACATACGTTTCTGTTTTGTTTTTGTTTTGTTTTTTTATTATCGGCACGCAGTCAGAAAACAGATTTTCTGTTTACAGGACAGTTTGGATAATGAACTACTAGAACTTTGTTACACATTTATTTGTTAGTGCTGCAAGAATTCTCTCATGTGCTACACTACAGCAACATTTCTCTTGAAATTGTGTTTCTTTTTCTATTAAGACATGGGGTGGGGCTGAAACATAGACTTAAATGTCTTTACACAGGTCTGGCCCACTCACATCAAAGTAAACATAAAATAAGTTTGACATCCTGGGTTTAGAGCATAGTATAACATTACTTTTTGAGCCTTTATTAGACATATGGTTAATTATTAGTGATTTATAACTGTTGTTAAAGGTTACAGACATAAGACCTTTATTTAACTAGAGTAAAAACAGCAAGTACATTTATATAAAGCCCAATTACCGTAGACCAAGTTATCTCATCGTATCCCTATAAATGGAACAGCAAAGCATCAGCATATCCCTAACTACAGGCACTCATAAATATCCACTCTCACTAAGAAACCTGCCGGTGCCATCACCACCTGGGGAAATCTCTGTCACTTTGCGGTCATGAGCTTTGCCAGAATGGCACAAAGGCACTGCTATGATAAGAGCTGATAGGATTAGTTTAGATTTGGGGTCTGCAAATCAGCAGTTACTGATCAGAATCAAAAACAGCTTATAAAGAGGAGCATCTTATTGTGCGTGTTTAGAAAAAAAAACATAAGATGCATCAAATCTGTCATTCTTTGCACTCTTGTGTTCTACTAACATTAACCAAATTATCATTTAAAAACAAGAAACCTTTTCCCGCAGACCTGGAGGCTATTTGGTCTTCCCCTTATTAGAAGTCTGTTGTAAAGCCCTGAAATGTCATCAACTGACAATAACCTGAGAATTCCCGGGAGCACCTGAAGCCATCCTCAGCATGCCTGGGTGGTCGCTCAGAGTGCCCCCACCCATGCCCCTAGCCCTACTATATGAAGTCGCTGCTCTTGGCTGTTTTCATCAACAGATAATTCAATACCTGGAGTCATGCCACTTTACTGAGAACACTGGTGTAATGTCAACCCCACCCTAATCCGCCCCGAGCCCAGCTGTATTCCTTTTATTATGTGGCACCAACGCTTTAAGTCGCTTTATTTACAAAAATTACAGATCATTGTGGCTCACATTGTTTTATTTGTAATCTTCTTCTTTTAAAAAAAATGTTATTCTGCTAGTCGCTATCGCCCCCCTGTTATGCAATGCAAATAATTATAATTAGACTGGTTTACCTCCTTCAGGTGGGCTGTTCTGTGCGGTCGAGGGCCGCAGGAGCAAACACATCAGCATCCACGCAAACAACATGTGGCCCTCCATCAGAACTCTCACGAGTTAGCTCCACGGAAGCAAATATATATGTGGGACAAATGTTAGGACTTCTTCAGTCAACCATACATCCAGTCTGAGGAGCGCACTCCGGGTCAGTAAATCACAGGCAGAGGCATAATTCAGCCTGTATGAGTCACGTTCAGCCCGGCTTTTTTTATTTAGCGTCTTATCTTTCTTCTTCTCTGACCATGACCACGCTGTCTGTAACCGGAGTCACTGGGTGTTAAACTTCAACTGGAGCGAAAACTTCCAGACTGCGTGCGTAAGATTTGGGCGCTCCTGATTAACCCAAACGCGCTTCGCCCGCGCTCGGGACACAAAGCGAAACCAAAAATTCCGGGAACACTTTCAAAATAAGATGTCTTACTGCGAAGCAAAGCGGAATGGATTTTTGCCTGAGAGGAACAAAATCTTTTTTTTAAGGGGGGGGGGGTCTTTAACGATTATGTTATTTTGATGTTAAGCACCCTAATTACCGCCGTAACAAAAATAATACTATTGAGGGAAACAAACCTGGGCCCTTTTATTTTTATAACTGTCAAAATAATTTTATTTTACATTTTACAAATGTAAAAATAAATCATGTTCAGCGCTTCATTTTTTAAAAAATTTAAAACAGACATTAAACAAAACCTAAAAACAGTTCATTCAGAAGGTTTCAGACTATCACTATTCCTCAAGAGTCTGAACTCTCTTAGGCAACCTTGTAATTTCTTTAAGTAGTCTTCAGGAATATTTCTCCAGAAGTCTTGAAGGACATTCAAAGCTCCTCTTTGGATGTTGGCTGCCTTTTGTTAAACTCTCTGTCGAGGTGATCCCAATAATGTTGAGCTCCAGGCTCTGTGGAGACCAGTCCACTGTGTGTTTCTATCCAGGTATGCCTTTACTGGTTTGGCAGAGTGTTTTCTATCGTTGTCATGGTGTCATAAAGCTGCTACTAATCAGATTCTTTCTGCCTTGTATTGCATAGTGGATCCAAATCTGATGGTACCTTTCTGCATTCATAATTGCATCAGTTTTGACAAGATCTCCAACACCACTGACTGAAATGTAGCTCCAAACCATGACCGAGCCTCCACCGAGTTTTACAGATGGCTCCAGATTCCTCCTGACCTCTTCAGTATGGAGTAGCAAAACTTTAACCAAAAAATTAAAATCACTCTGTCACTTGAGTAATTGGAACTCTCCAGAAAATAATTTTAAAATCTAGTCTTTTAAGGCTTAAAAAACCCAATTTTCTCAATTAGTATCATGTTATATGGGGCAATGGGGTTCTAAATGAAGCAGAACTAAGGTTTCACATGCTTCACAAACAAGAGCAGGGTTCATGTGGGAGAAAAAGATCATATCAACTTGGATTCAAGCATATGTATCAGTGCTTGAACCCAGTCATGAAAACTTTAGTAAGTTTGTTTGGATGTGTAGCCAACCACTTTCATGATTCTAATGCTTTGCTAGAAAAGTCAATTATGAACTTTTTTGAAACTGGAAAACAAAGTTTGCATGAGTCTCAATATTTCCCAGAACATTTAAGCTGCCTTTAAACTTGTTTCTGCACAGCGTGGAAAAGCAATCAAATCAGTCAACACTGCCGAAGCACGTGAGCAACTGATCAGTTTATTTTGAAGGTAGGACTCCTTGAACTTCCTCGTGGTTACTGTTACTTGACACAACTCGCTCTTTAGCTTTTCACTCCTCCTTCTCTCTCCTGTCTCCCCTGTAACTCAGAATAGTATATAGGCTCCACTATCCAGGCGTCAACATCTTGAATCTGATCCAGGACAAGAGTTAAGTCTTCAAATTACCCCATTAACAGAGTCTGGAAATAGAGAACCCACCAAAAAAGTCACTTAACAGTTTTTTGCTCACAAGTCATTAAAAGGACTCGCCAAAAGGAAGAACCGTCTAATACAGGGTTTGTAACAATTGGAAAATTCAGAAATACGAATAGAAACAAAGGATTTGTACAAATATAACTCTTTTTTTTATTATATATTCTCTTGTGACACACTTGTAGATTTTGTCTTCAAAGAGTGCGAGTAATATTTAGACTTTTGCATTTATCTTATTTACTATAACGGTAAGACTACCAAGTATTCCAGCTATCCGAAAAATTAAGGAAACCTCTGGTTTACCAAGAGCAACCACAAATACTTTCAGCATTCAAACCACTGGGAGTGAATCTGTGAAATTACATGGGACACAGTCTTGAGAGTGGAAAAAAGGTAAACAGCTCTCCATGCAGACTATTCTCTGTGTTCAACCATTGTGCCTTTTTAAAAACTAAAGTTAGATTTACATGTAGAAAGTAAATAAAGTGGACAATTACGGACAGGCATGCATGAAGTCACCTACTGTATGATTCAACATGGAAACTATTAATATTGTATGTGTGTGAGAGACACAAACAAGGAGGAAACCCGACTGTAGGAGGGAATAAATGGATGGAAGAGGATGTTAGAATTCAAGTGGGACCAAACAAAGCTCTGAATTCTTCTGTGACGCATCGTGTTCAAATACTTGTATTCTTCCAGTAAGACACTGACAGTAGGCACGCCCATCCCAATACACACACCTAGAAACTAAACAACCCCACTACAGTGCAGTCAGTGATTCAGAAGCATTATGAGAGCTGAAATTAACTATATTTCTTTATTATCATCTGTATTGGAAACATTGTGTAATTCTAACTGGCAATAAAAGACAAGTGCAAACATTGAATCATGCTTGTATTGTGTCATGATTTAAGAAAGAGTCGGGCGTCCCTGACAAATTATGTTTGTGATGAGTTGGACATATAATATTTATTTATTTTAATGCAGCCTTGCCCAAAGCTCCCTGTCACATCACGATCCATTTACACTCTGCTGCTTCTACTCAACAGACATGCAACATTAATTTCTCTGTGGTTTTTTTTGTGGACCTCCCCCTCCAGAGCTGAACAAGTTCTCACAAGCACAGTTGCGGTCCCCATGGTCATTGACACTGTGCTGGATGATTTTTACAGTCTCGTCAGTGAGCTGTAAATCACTTACATTCATACAGTATACCCCCACTCACAGTGACGCTGTTGTGTGTATGTGCATGCGAGCAGTAAATAGCCTAATATGTATGTGCGCGCACACTCACACAGCCACGCATTTCTCTCCATATTTCACACTGTCAAACATTGCATCAGTTGTGCAGTGCGTGACCAACTTGTGCCGAGGACACGAACTGTGTTAGTGTTTGATATTGCACTGAAATCCACAGAAATGGCCAGCTGTTTCCACCCAGCACAGCCTCATGTCAACACACTTTCTACCCCTGGCTTGATTACATTGTCAGTTTATGCGACCTTGACACAGATTTGTTTATGCTCATTTGTGCGTACCTTCGTAACGAATACAAATATTTTAAGAGGGACAACAACAGCGGAATAAACTTGAACTTTTAGCTGAGGAAAAATAGCTGCAGAGGGAATGGGTGGGACGGGAGGAGAGGCGAATACAGTAAGATGTCATCGAGGCAATGGAAGAGTTTACAACATTTTGTTCATCACAACACTCAGAGCGGGATAACAGGAAGCCTGAAAACAATTTTTAAGCAGCTCCAGCTACTGCTCCTTTAATAGTCTCTCGTAAATTTGGCCTACAAGGATTGTGGCTACCCCTTAAAAAATTGTCAGCAGAGGATTTGGCTGCTTATAGGAATGCCACTTTTTGATGGTTAAGTAGAATTCCACAGAGTTATATTTGCCAGTGTTTTTCTCTGCCTTCTTGTCAGTCTATGGTATTTAAGGTTTGGTCCACAGCAAACTATGGCTCTTATGCAGATTTCTGGAAGACGAGCAAGAATGTTGCCCTCTTCTCAGTGAAAAAAAGACTGCAAGAAAAGCCCCCGTGAAACACTGATTTTGGAGAGGAATATGGGTGATGTAGGTACAGTGATGGATTAGAGGGACAAATAAAACGGATTCCAAAAGCAGAAAAATCTCGCCAGCTTGGGACTTTTCAGGCAAATGGAAACCGATTTTGTTCCATACAGCCCAGAAGCCTCTTTGCCTCCTGCGCAGTGGATTTTGAGAAGATAAACAAATAATAAAGCAATTAAACTAAAAATATAGACAGGAAAGTCTAAGGGATTTCCCATCAGTGGGATGTGCAGATGAGTACCCACTGCCTTCCTGAGCAACACAACCCCATCCTGTTCTGCGTCAGAACTTCTTTCCTGCCCCCACCAACCATTATCCTGTATATGTCCATAGTGGCTCGTATTTTGAGCTAAGCAAAGGCCTATCCTAAAGTCTCAACTTTTACATCAAAAAGTGTCAGTCAGTGTAAAAGTGAGCCAATACGGGTTTTATAGGATCCCTCTTCTAGAAAACCTTCGCTCTTTGCAAAGTGTTCCAAGAAGCTAAGATTTAACTGTATCCAGGGAAATGCTCAATCATCTCTTTTCCCCAAACAAATACGACAAGTTACATTAAACACAAGCGACTGTCCAATTCTTTGCGTGATTTCAGAAGAATAAATCAGACTGTGTATTTAAGTTTGGACAGAAGCACCCGTGCCTGCTTACTATCTTTGAGCAAAACTGTATGCAGCCAGAGCCATCTCACTAGTTAGAACATCTGTTTTGCAGTAATCAACAGCCAGCGAGTCTCCACGCTAGTGAGGCCAACACCCACTGCATGTTTCCACACTAAAATTTCACATACGGCCTTCGGCTGTGCCAAGTTGGGTCACTGGAGTTTTGCCCTTTTACCAGGCCCAGCTCCTTTAGAGGTCGGCTCAGACAATGGTCTTACAGTGCTGAGGATTGCCAGACAGAGTTTATTTACAGAAGGAAGATAAATCCACTCATTGTTTTGGCCCAGTGTTAATACAAAGTCATCACAA
Organism: Neolamprologus brichardi; assembly: GCF_056152115.1. Classification (NCBI taxonomy): domain Eukaryota; kingdom Metazoa; phylum Chordata; class Actinopteri; order Cichliformes; family Cichlidae; genus Neolamprologus; species Neolamprologus brichardi. The sequence continues at coordinate 10,768,914 of NC_142123.1, forward strand.
CGAGTTGGTTAAACTTAAGAGAGCTGGCTGACAGTGTAGAGTCAAATTTTCAATTGCACCTACCAGCTGAGGTAAAAAAAAAAAAAACCAAACAAAACCCTATTATTTATGAAGAAGCTGACAGAAAGAACATTTAAAGGGTAAATTTAACAGCACAGCAGCATGTAAGAAGCCCTTAATGAGCCTGAGGTCCTTTGGAAGGGGTCTACGTGATCGCGTCCAAGAAATCCTCAATAGAGGAACCCAGACCACAAGAGTTCTGCTTTGTTGTTATAGTTCAGCCAATTTTTTTTTAAAAGTCATTCCATTCACAGCTCTCTCATTCTGCATAACATAAAGGTCTTCATCCAACAGAACAGAGTACTCAAAGAACCTTTAATGCTTACCAAAAGCAGGAAAATACTAAAGTCCCACTTATTCAGAAACCACATGAGAAAGGTCATTGGCGGTGACTCATCGATGTCAGAGTTCTCCGAGCGCTGGCTGCACTCGTGCGGCCTGTGGGAAGGAGGATGGTAGGCTACAGTTGGCTGAATGTAACAGCATTTTCTCACATTCACAGGCAAACACAGCCCAGTACTGTGCTGAACTGTGTGTTTGAGCCTGTATTCACGGAATAAGTCAATCCTGTGGTTTCTTTCCTGCCTCGTCTTCTCAAATCTTTCTTTCATTCTTTCTTTTTAATTCTTCCCCAGAATATCCCTCTCCCCAACTGCTTTTAATATTGCATGCCTATCATTGTCCTTTTTCTTTTTCCCAATCCTTCTTTCAGTTTGCTCTTTTGGCCACGGCAGACAGCAGCTGGATTCTCCATTCTCTCCTCCCTTTTCAGTTCCTCACCCTTTTATTGCTCCTCATCCCGCGCACTTTCTCCTCAACAGACTCACATGCCTTCTACCATTAGTAACACGTTTGTATACTATACAAATGCACAAGTACACTGACAGAGATCTACACATGTGTACGTACACGCACAAGATGTGGCTGAAGTCACTTTTGTGGTATGTCTGAGGGTTTAAAAGAAGAAGGGTGTGTTGTAATTACAAGTGCGTCCAGAGTGGAATCTGTTAGGGCAGGTTGAGTTAGGGGAGGACCTGGCAACCTATCAAAGGTATCAGTGAGGCAAACCAACCCCCTCCCTTACATCTCTGTTCTCTAAAGGAGTGCTCACATGAAAAGATGATGCACACAAAGGTTTATGTAATGTTCCGAAGGACATTTCGTGCTGCAGACGCTTTAAATCAAGAGCGACTGCGAGGTTGACATCTTGAAGAGCAAACGCCTCACCAGGTCGGACAAACAATCCGCAGCCCTTTAAGGACAGAAACAGGGCAGCTGTGCCATCCAGCCCATCCAGCCTGTCCCTGCAATCACCTGTCATCCACATCCGCTGCCTCCCATGTTAAGCCTGGGCCTTTCACTACTTGGCACATGCAACACATGCTCAGTTTATTTCTCTCTCTGTTATCAAATTCTTACTTCCTGCTCTTTCTTCTCAAAGTACATACACACCCAACACAATGCCCCACAGGTCATAAACTCCACTCTGTCTTGGTTTCATACAACTCCCCTCGTGTGGAGCGTTGAGGTGACAGAAAGAAGAAGCCTGACATTGTCTGTTAGCGAAAACGCTGCGAAGGGGGGAGACAGGAGAGGTGTTTTGTTTGAACTTGTCTGGCTTGAGTTTTGCCTGTCTGCCTGTGTGTTTTCCAATGAGTAATCCATTGTAAGACTGAACACACATATGTACACACACAGCTCTAGTACAAGACGGAAGAGGGGTTTTAGTTCAGGTGTGATCGATTGGCGAGATACGAAGGCTGAGTTAAAGACTTTGTCTTCTTCGTGTGCAAAAAATACCTTAAGTTCCAAGGTTGGAAAAAAAGTGTCAATATTGGCTGCTAGGCAATAATGTAAACATTAAAACTGTCAGACAAGTGTTTTGACTGCTCCTCTCTTAAGTCCAGACCACAATATATCAACAGCTACAGGATGGACGGGCATTAAATATTCACTATACCCAGAAGATGATTCTTCTGTGATCCCCTAATGTTTCTTGCATTTACCGCTAACTGCAGATTGTTGCTTTTGAGTAAAAATACTAGCATTGGTATAAATTTCATGGGCAGATTGAATGGTGGCAACCTTAAGTTTCTATGTAAGATCAAAAATAAAATATTTTCCACAACAGTCTGGGATGAATTACCAGAAAGACAAACCCCCTTTAGCCTCAGGCACACTTTTTTTTTTCTTACCACACATTTGAAAATGGTAGCAGGCTAACACACAAAACCACAGGTAAGACTATGTGCATGCTCAGTAGCATGTTCTTCTAAGAATCTAAGTAACTTAAAAAGATGTCAAAAAAGTTGACATGTGAAATATTTCAAATAGGTTACAGCAGTGTATTTGGAAACCACAACTGTTACAGACAAAATAAGTAGATCAAAAATATAATTCAGGGATTTGAAAATGCTCCTTTCCTTACAGCATTTGTGTGGAGACACAGGCAGATGGCAGATTTTTGAACTCCTGTGTAAAAGCACTCTGTGTGGAATATGTAGGCAGTTGCAAAAAATTAATATTTGCACATCAAGGGACTTGCCTTTTTAAGCATGACTGAGACCACAAATTTGATAGATCAGAGTTAAGCCTGCCCAGCAGTAAAACAGTTTATTTTAATCCCAGCAGTGCTATAAAAAGTAGCACCGGTGCACTGGTAACAGCAGAAATGTGTTTGCCAGGGACACTGAGGGAAGGTGTGCAAATACATAGCCTGAACTTTATGCAAGCCGGCGCAGCGGTTCACCTCGTAGTATCTTTTCTATCACTGCTTTTCAACACTCAAAGTTTTTCAAACTCGTTTCCTGGGCTTTTATTTTTCCCTGATTACAAGTCGAGACAAGCTGAAAAGCTTATGTCTGTAAGGTTGATAAGTCATGGGGGTCCTATTTAGCAACTCTTTACAGTGCCTCTAATCTGTATATTGTCTGTGATTAGCGATGCTGTACTTGTTGTGTTTAATGTATGAATCATTATTCAAACTATTCAAAAAAGAAATTAAATAAATAGAGACATGCCACTGTATATATCATCACATCATACATAGGCTTGTGTATGATACTCTTGGGGCTGTATAAACAGGATGGCTCTGAGGGTCAGACAAATACGGCTCACATAGGTTTGGAGATTCCTCTGTGACAAGGCCCGGATATTATTATGACAAAGTACCCACACTGTACTGGCTGTTCTTTCACACAAAGACCTGGTGGGAGTGTAATCCACCTTTGCTCACATATCCTGTGTTTGCATTCGTCTTTGTTTTTGGATTCGTTTGTTCTTTTTTTGTTTTGGGGTTTGTTTGTTTTTTTTTGGGGGGGGGGGGGGGGGGGGGTATACAGTAAAAGTGGAGGAGCTGATGACACAGACGGGAAAGGAGTAAGAAGGCAAACACGCAAACACAAGATATACGAGAGAACATCAGCCATAACACAGACCACAGAGTGCATATACAAGGTCTGGGTAAAATACACGTGTAATAAACATTTTGGGACGAGGTCAGAGAGACCTCTTAGAAGAGTATTTCAAAAGCGGATCTACTAAACCGAGCTATTTCAGCTTTGTATTCAGAGGAAAACAGTTATAAAAACAGAAATATAAAGTACGAAAGTAAAAAAATGAAAAAGAATGAGAGGAAAACAAAGCTCATGAACCAAATGTTGCACATTAGACAAATGTTCCCAGGCCTTCCACGAGGAAGAATAAGATATACACTGAAAGACAAAGATGGTGGATTCAAACTCAGGACCTGCTCTCTCTTCTTCTCTGAGGCATCAGCGTTAACCACCATGCTGCCACCCCTCCCCTTTTTTAAACTAAAATTTGTAATATTATATATATAAAATGCACAATATAGTAATTAAAATTTTATCTATAATCATTTATTTACTAAACCACATTATACTGTAATGAACTAATCTAGCATCATATACTACAGTCACTATATACTTAAACATACTGCTGTGAAAGTGTCTGTTCTTTTCTCTTTATGCTTTTAACACTGATCAAATACATTTATTTACAACACTGCACTGAATAATGTAATTCTCTGTTTCACATCTGGCCATGGGCCACATCTGATCAAGTGATTACAATGCGCTTCTTTGACAATGTCCTTGGCAGACAGCCCTCCTTCTCATACACTGTCAGTCTACATCTGAGGATAAGCAACACTGGAGGCATTCAAACTGTCAGAAATGGACCTTGGATCATAATGTCGGTAAATTTATGTGAACAACATGCTCTTCAAATTTTGAAAAACTTCACAATGATCAATTTGAAGAAAAAACAAAACAAAACAAACATTAGCAGGGTTATGAACCAGAAAAAGGTTGTGTTGGAAAATAAATGCTACACTCACACCTACTGGTCAGAATTATATAACACCAGTGTGTCACAAGCAGGGCTTTATCGGTATTTCTCCTTTCCTTGTGTGGAGCAGGAGTTTTTGTAAAACGAGCGCACTTAACTGCTCAGTCCTGATCCAAACTTTAGAAAAAATAATTATATTCAATCAGTGTCTCGAAAATCACTTCCAAACGAATACAACAGTTGAACATACCACGGACCTTCCTCAGAGTACGTGGAAGTTACGTCACTTAAAAGTTGAAAAACAAATGATACCTTCACTTACCGTCGTACATGTTAAAGTTGGACTTTTGACAGCCACGGGTGCGACTCAAAAACAGTTTTTATAGTAATACAGAAAATTGAATTTTAGAAGCGATTCTATTATTTGATTGTTATAACGACATACATACTTGGTTTTATCAAGTAAGTTGACCACATTTTAGACCGCGTTTGTCTTGCGCATTTCACATCAGACACGTCAATGCAACAAAAGTTCAGTCTGCGGAGTTGTGATATCAATAACCATGGAGGAAAAACAGAGCAGTACGGAAGCCAACATTGCACCAGGTACCGCATAAAATGAGTTTGCTATATTCGCTGGTGCCATAGTAGTAATTGTAAGTAGTAAGTAATAGGAGTGGTAATGTTATGAAAAGTTCCCAGTAAACCGTTAGCTAGTTGACCGGAGAAGAAGCCTCTAACAGCCAGCTGTTTAGCAGCTAAATTTTTGTGTTGCTAAAATTTATTGGTTTAAGTTACATAAATATTATATATGGTAAAAGCGTGATTAAAGTGTTGAAAAAAAAATAAATAAGTGGATCACATTTGAATAGCCCCAGTACGCTGAATTCGGGTCAGTTCATCAGAGAGCAAGTGAGAGGCACAAAGTTAGACATGTACCTAGTTCAGCATGGCTCTTAGAACAAACTGCATTCAAAACTCGGACAGTCTACGACTGATTTTTTCTTATGTCATTAAAGTTATCCCGTAAAAGGTGACATTAGCCTGCATTTAAACTACTGAGGTCTTGTGGTAAATTCGGCATGTAGATAAATGCACCATACAGCATTTATAATAAAATAACGTCTACATTATTATGGCATTATTACAGCTTGTCACTTGACCCACATGTATGAATACATTACTGCAAGTTTAGTGATTCCTAGTGTGACACGTGTATTTGGCTTCTAGATGAATCTGACTAAATTCAATTCTTGCATTATAGTTAATCATTAAGCTTTGACCATATCATCTCAGACCCAGGGGGAGCAGGAACAACACGAGATGGCCCATGTGACCAAAGCCCTGAGAGAATAATCGGCAGACAGTTTTCTGAACAGAGCCGGTTTGCTTATGCTGCTCTTTGTGGTGTCTCCTTGGGCCAGTTGTTTCCTGGATCTGAAAATAGGTAACCATGAAAGGATGAGCCATGAAATTCCCTCATGGCAATATCAGTGTTGGCATTGTGCTGAGTGGCGCCTGCTTCTTCTATTTTTCAGCGTATTTAGGGAGCAGTATCTACATGCCTTAGTCCACTGGTTGGATCTGGATGAGTCGGTGATGCCAGTTATGGGAGCCTTCCTGTCAGGTTTAGGCTTCGAGGGCTCTGACACCTTCCTCTCCACCCTGCAGGGCGAACCTCTGCTGGCAGCAGGGACCACCCCCATCACGCAGGTGTTTGTCACTCTTACAGAGGATAAATGACCCTGAACTACAAATCTCCTTGTAGTTTGGTGATACTGGGGTCACAACAGTGCACAGCATATATTGCATTGTATTTATCTTTGCAAACCCTCTTATCCCTAACCAGCTTTGGTTTTCTGTTACAGGATCTGGTGTCTTTTTCTGTCAAAGATGGTAAGAGGCATTTAAGAATAAACCAGGGATTTTCATACTTTAAGGCTAATCACTCCAAATTAAAAGAAAACATCATTATACATATGTGTATACATACATATATATTAAAAGGCCTGTTGTCATCAAGAAACAGCCAGATGAAAACTTTTAACAGTTGTTGTAAATTCAATTTTAACAATTTTAACATTTTTTGGTACTCAGGCGAGTATGATGCCAGGGCAAGGGTTCTCATCCGTCAGATCAGCTGTCTGCTGCGAGTCTCTCCACAGGAGCTGGAGGAGTTTGAAGAAACACTAGGAGAGAGGCTGAGGGAAGGGGGAGAAGAGAGCGAGTAGGTTATGGCTTGGATGGTGGGATGAAAGGATGAATGATGCATTTACGTGTCTGAGTTCACCGTTTAGAGTACAAACGATAAGGCTTTTCATTTTGTTATAAACCTATTTAATGTTAGTTCATTTTAGATACTTCATGATAAAATGTTTTTGCTTTGCTCATTTGGCCAACTGTCTTGTGTGCCAGACTGTTAAAAATCACACAACAGCTGCACATGACAGTCACACTTGTAGTCAGAATGACAGCATGAAGATAAACAATCAGCTAATTGTGTTCAAGATGTCAACTTAAATGGGCCAGAAGAGGCATGTGACGTTATTTTTTTTACAGCAAGTAGATGTTTCACCACATAAGGATGATCTGTCCTTTTCAATTAGAGAGGAGTCCTCACGGCGGCGGAAGAAAGAAAGAGGGCGAAAGCTACGGCGTTACCTCCTGATTGGACTTGCCACTGTGGGTGGAGGAACAGTGATCGGTGATTATTCTTGCTTCAGAATTTCAAAGTCTCCTGAATTTAATTATCAGCTGATTATCAAATGATAATCAGCTGATAATTAAATCAACAAAAACAAAAGAGAAATCATCAGAATTCTCGAGCTGACAGATAGTGGCTTTGACTCGCTTTTGTATTATGTACTGACTGATTTTTTTAAATTTTTTTTGCCTTTGCCAGGTGTGACAGGTGGGCTGGCAGCCCCTCTGGTGGCAGCAGGAGCAGGTGCTGTGCTGGGGGCTGGAGGTGCTGCTGCTCTGGGCTCGGTCACTGGCATTGCAATTATGGCTTCTCTGTTCGGAGCAGCAGGGGCTGGACTGACAGGTAAGAGCACTGATGACTGTGCTGATACTAATTATTAGTTATTAGAATTTGAACATAATTTGATAAGACCTGCTTTTTTTAAATTGTCCAAAAGGCAACAGAATTGTATCACATTTTAAAGGATTAATCCATTTTCTCTCCAGGCTATAAGATGAAGAAGTGTGTTGGGGCGATAGAAGAATTTGAATTCCTGCCATTGAATTCTGGGAAGCATCTTCATGTGACCATTGCAGTGACAGGCTGGCTCTGTAGTGGTAAATACAGTAAGTATTGCTTCTGCTGTCTCGCCACAACCGCCTCCAGTTTCCAGTAATTAGGTGTGGGCAGTTGAAAAATCTATCCATGCATCCATCCAGTTAATTAACCGTTCACCCAGTTTGGGCTCCTGGAGGTGGTTGGGGTGAACCCTGTCCTAGCTGTCATAGGGCAAAATGCATGGGTCTGCCCTGGATTGTGATTGGAGTACAGTCTCTGTGCTCACCACCATAGTGTTCCAGTCCAGAAGCACCGTACGGGATCTCCATACAACATTTTATAGCCCAGTCAACCAAGACAGTCCCACAAAATCCAGAGCTTTAATGAACTCAGGGTGGATCTCATACATCCTCATACATCAAGGACTTGTTTACCTCAATGACCCATTGATGGATTTGTCATCTTCAAAGTCTGCTTCCTCTATGGAAGACATGACAGTGGGATTGAGGGGATCCACAAAGTATCCCTTTTATTGCCCGACTGTGTCATCAATTGATGTCAGCAGGACTCTATCCCCACTTTACACAGTGTTAGTAGAGCACTGCTCTCCACTCCTGAGTCATACAGTGACAGTTTGCCAGATTCACCTCAAGGCTGACCATTAGTTTTGTTCCATATCCTCGCTGTGAACTGTTTTCATAAAATTTTAAATATGTAAATATGAACATAATTGAATGCATTTTTTGTGTTAACCTTTATACGTGATAAACAATGTACACATAATTTGTTCTATAACTGAAGCAAATGCTGTAATTTGACTGTGGTGTGACCTTTGAACAGTTAATCCTGCATAGTTTGTTTTCAGAGCACTGCATAAATTTAGTAGAATCAGTGCCAGGGCCAAATGCACAGAGGGGTAAAGAAACAGATTAACAAGCACGTTAGTCAAAGACATTCGCTACAGTCTTTTTGCTGATAAACAAGCGGATGTGGTCAACCCTAGTAAAGTTCTGCACATAATGTTCTGAATCTACTCTAGCAGAGATTATACAAACAAGCCACTTATGATGTGTTTTTACATAAAACAATGCAGCTGTATTCCTGCAGCTCTATTCCATCACTAATATGTACGCTCTTTTACTCAATTTAGAACCACCTACACATAAAATGCTACTTTCGCTTGCTCCCTTATTCACAAGGGGTCGCCACAGCGGCGAGGTCTGCATGTTTGATTTGGCTGATTTTTTTTTTACACCGCATGGCCTCCCTGACGCAACCCCAAAGGAATTTGTGAACCACCTACACGTAAAAAACAGCTAACGAAAATAAAAGAACAAATTAAAAAAACACTTCAAATACAAGTGCAGCTTAGTTGATCACCCACAATAAACACGACTGCTGTGTTCCAGGTTCGTTTCAGGCCCCGTGGTGCAGTTTGGGCGAGTGTGGGGAACAGTACTGCCTAGTGTGGGAGTCACGCTTCCTCAGGGATCTGGGCTCAGCCATGACGTCTCTCTTGGATGGGCTGGTCAGCATGGTGGCTCAGGAAGCCCTAAAGTACACTGTGCTGTCAGGTAGGACTGCTGTGCAAGAAGCTCTTAGTCCTGATTTGTTGGTGTTATCTGATGTGAGCTGATGGGATGTGAGTAACCTTTGGAACCAGTAGTCATCCTTTACAGTTTCAACTGCTTTCTAACAATTCCCATCAGGGATTGTGACGGCGTTGACGTGGCCTGCGTCTTTGCTGGCAGCAGCCAGCGTCATCGACAACCCCTGGTGTGTTTGTCTGAACCGTTCCGCCGAGGTGGGGAAACACCTGGCACAGGTTTTGAGAAGCCGACAGCAGGTAGCCTATTATTTGGTATCTTTGTTAATACAATCTTATCGCCACATCACTTCTCACCTTTCATCTGCTCGATGCAGTAGAATTTCAAAGCCTTAGAAGAAAGAAGGCTGTATGGCATGCAGCAACATGTGTGCGCTTCACGTGTGGTGCCTGTGTACACACTCACTCGATTACATTAACCAGGATGACTCTGTTATTCGCTACAATCATTGCTTCTCTAAATTGTTTTTCTTTACTATGAATATGTCGGTGTTCACTAAACAGCAGGAAAATTAAACCTACTCACCGTTCCTTTCATGTGTTTGAAGGGGAAGCGACCCGTCAGCCTCATAGGTTTCAGTCTTGGAGCTCGAGTTATCTATTACTGCCTGCAGGAGCTCGCCAGTGACCAAGGTGCAATTAGAGGATGATGATGGATACATTTCTACTTTGTATCCTGCATTTTTCAAACTCTAAAAATTCATCTGTGTTGTTTTTGAATCCTCAGGTAGTGAAGGAGTAGTGGAGGATGTGGTCCTCCTGGGGGCCCCTGTAGATGGCTCTGAGAAGGCCTGGGAGAGAATGGCAAGAGTAGTAGCTGGAAAAATAGTAAACGGATACTCCAGGTAAGGAAGAGCTCTTTCCTGATTTAAAAATCCACAAATGAAACCTTTTTTTTAACAGTAAATGCTTGCAGATGCTTTATGCTTTTGTTGTAGTAATTATTTAGCCAGTAGGTGAGCTGAGTCCATTTATGGTCCTCATGTAACTTTGCAAACGACTGTCACAGCAGCAAGATGTGTTTTTCAATGACTGCATGAATAAAGGACTCTCTGATCTACATACCTATCAGAGGGGACTGGCTCCTGGGATTCTTGTACCGAAGTTCAGCTGCACAGCTGTCTGTTGCTGGCTTGCACCCAATCAACATCCAGGATCAGCGCATAATCAATGTGGATCTTTCCTCAGTGGTGAGTCAGAGCCTGTGTTTGAAATCTGATGAAGTACACCTTGGTAAATTAAAACACGGCTGAAGGTAAAGGAACTGGAATTTTAAAGTATTCAAAGAGTAAGAAAAACCACATGCAGTGCATTGTCTCAAATTTGGTCTGTTAGGGGGTCAATTTATGTTTTTGAAATAATAGAAGCAGCACCTGAATAATTCATGAGAGGGAAATGAAGTAGCTCATTCCTACATGAGAAGAAATTCAGACAAAAGATCTGTAGCTACTCTTCCATATTCATGTATGACATTTCAAAAGGAACATTGACTTTTGATTTCATACCACATAACCATCACATCAGGTAGCTGTGCATTTCCAGATTTGCTTTTGCACAGCCCTAATCCACAGCTTATATAAGCTTTGTCACATCAAACACAACACTGACATATTTTCACCCTGTAAAGTTGTTATACAAAACACTTGCTATTTACACATCAAGCAGATACAGAGTGAGCGTGAGTGTCGTCTCCTTTGACTCCTGAGGGAACCATCTGGATGTTTAAGCGCAAAGCAAATACACCGCAGCGACCACCTGGGGACTGTTCAGGAAAACAGGTTCACTGGAAACTTTGGGTTTCCTGCTCCTGAAAGAAGGCTAAATTAAACACCATGAGTGCTCCTGGGGTTTGAAGCTTTGACACACACAGGATACTGATCAATAGATCAAACTTCAGTAAATGTAGTCTTTAAATTTAAAAACAACATCTAAACATTCACATCAAATGCAGACATCTCTTCCACTACTAATAACCAAATTGATTATTCCTGGGTCTGACTCTGTCGTATCTTTTTGATTTCCATCTTGAGCTGCTGTTATCAGAGTAACAGCTGAATGATTATGTTTAAAACTTCATAATTTCAAGTCTGATAAATGATGGCTTAGTGGATGACATGCTTTTTTAAAATTTTAAATGCCATGGTCTGCACTGGCATACAATTGTATTTCTGGCCCTACTGGATTAACATGGAGGCTCTGCTTTTTATTTACCAGTTGCCATGGTGACTCTTGCTCCTGAGGTCCATTGTTGATCAGGGTGAACACGGTCAGATTTAATTGAAAAGTTTCCCCTCTCAGATATAATGACCTCAGTGTTCAGGGTCAAGAGTTTTCAGCCTGTTAAACCTGCTGTACACCCCAGCTAGTCGCTAACAGTCTTCTGCTGTTACCCACATTGGAGTACTAGTACCATTAAGGGTACTTTGGAGTACAGCAGAGGGTAAGGTTTCTTCATTGTCAATATAAAAATATGCATCAGTAATGGATCATTTCTAAAATAACTGGACTCAGCAACTGTTGTAAGCTCTCAGCTTAAGTATCCAGTGACATCACGAATCAGGATTTTTGTTCAAAACATGGCAGCAGTGTTTCTGCAAACACAAAGAAAGCAGCGATCCTTGTGTGACCCCTTTACTCTGTAATAACTGATCTGAGGAAGGTAAGGGAAACACTGTGCCTCATTTTATCACTGCAATTTAAAAAAACATATTTTTTACTAGATTTAAAAGCTCATGGTGTCATGGTTTACACAACTGACTAACAAGCAAAAGATATCCAGTTTAATCCCTGGAGAGACACAAATCCTGTTGGGGTTGCATCAGGAAAAGCACCTGGTGTTAAAAAGTCTGCCAAATCCAGATCATGTGGAGTTAACCACTGTAGCTTGTCAGTTAGTACTTGGCTGAAAACAATAAATAAAGAGCTTACATTAGTGGAAAAGAAACCTGAGAACCAGTGTGCACTATGTATGACTGAGCTATTGGGTCTGAAACCAAAATAATAAGTTAAAAGGGGTCTTTTAGGAGTAGGGATTAAAGGAATAAACAGAGCAAAACTGTTACAAACAGGTATTTGAGACGATGGATCACTGCAACTTTACATCTTATTTTTGGAAGAAACATTTATTTAATACTTAATACAAAAATTGAAGGTTTTCCAATAAGATTTAGGTTTCTGTAAGTGAGGCAGCAATATTAAATACTGTTTTATTAGCAGATTAAAAGAAAGAGTTGTTTTGTTTAAATATAGCTGAAATTTATGAAAAACAAGGCCCCCGCTGGTCTGTTTCACATCACAGCAATGATTTTCTACTAACATTCAAGTCAACACAACTACTCATCATCTGTAGTAGCTCCAAGTAAAGCATTAGAGGTTTCACATGTTACTCGAGTAAAGGTTTAAACCACAGCAGTAAAAAGATACCTGACATGTCTGAAGCACCATACAGCACATACCCGGTCATGTAATGAGGAGAACAGGATAAATGAATCGTACAAAATAACACATTTGTGCCTAAATGTTTCTTTAAAAGAACAAAAAATGGGTAGTATACGAACAAGGTTTTAATCATGGATAATAGCACTGTATTCCTGCCTCCTAGGTTAAAGGTCACTTGGACTACATGCGTCAGATGGACACCATCTTGGTAGCAGTGGGAGTTCCCACTAAAGAAGTGCCGGGAGCCTCTTTTGCAATTCCTCAATATGTAACGGTGGCAAAGGGGACGGTGGACATCGCTGGCCAAACCACCAATGAGCGACAAGCGGCCGAGACACAAAACCACACTGAGAAGCCTGAGATGCAACAAAGCAGAGATGCCAAAGAGTTGGAAGAGACGGAGGAGACTGCTGACGGTTGGGATATCCCTGATATTTCAGATCTGCTGGACTCATTAAACGATACAGAATCAGACAGCAAAATGTCACCGCAGAACAATTCACCTCGTATTTCAGACGAGAAGGCTCCTAATAACATGACAGCCACTGATGTGAATGCCCGGTGTGACGGTGTAGACAAGGACGACCGGGATAATGAACACATATCATGGAGCTGGGATGACACACACTGGACTACAGAGAACTCACACAAGTGAAGGCGGCCAAACTTGTAAAGAGCATGTTACTGGACCGGCTGCTTCCTTGTAAACTCTTCTCAAGTTTGTTTGTTTGGATTTTTTTTTTGTTATTGGAGAAAATATTCATTCCATTCTCAACAAAGTGACATGAAAGAGACTGCACAAGAATCGACACACACATACGGCAGCTTCTAGTGAAAATCCCCCGAATGAAGTGTTTTGTTTGACTGCTTAAACACGGGTTTAGATGTATTGATTGAATGATAATTTTGGTTATTGAAGATAACTTTTTTTATAAAAATGTAAATATGGTCATAATTTATTTTACAAATGTGCTATGAGCATTAAAAACCAGTCATGTTTTGTGTGTTTCCGGTTGAAGTAGATTTCTGTTGGTTTGGTTTCGGGATATTATATATAGTGTGATTCCATATAGATAGCAGTGATTCCACAAATATGTCTTCTTTCTGAGGCTTTTTTCTTGTCCTGTTCTATAAGACTCTCACAGTAGTGATTCACAGCTTACTATAGAATTGCATTCTCCACTTGCACTGACAATTGGAAATATTGATGACCCTGACACTGGCTGAGAGCGAGTACACCTAACAGAATGTGAGCATAAAATAAATAGATTCTTTTTCAATGTCTCTTCAGCCCAAGCCTCACAGTGAATAAGTCAGATTGTTACCAGCTGTCGCGCTTTTCCACTGTAAACCCTGATATACCCTATAAGCTATCTTTAAGTACTATTCAGTCCAAAGTGTCAACCTGGTTGGGGAGAAAGAGAGGCAACTCAAGCCCAGCGTGCTCGGCATCCAGTAGATTGACAGCATCAGTGGCGGTGGCAGGCGGGTGCGTGGGGTCAGAAGCCAGAGGTGAGGGTGGGTTGCTGGCAATGTTGGGCTCTCCTGAGTTACGCAGAGAGAGCGAGAGCGCCGGTGAGGGTCTTCGGGGCGACCGCGAAGAACAGCAGGGCAACAGCTTCCCCAGAGCTCGCTTGAAGTCTCTCATGAACAGCGGGTAGATGATGGGGTTGATCGTACTGTTGCAGTAGCCCAGCCAGGTTATGGCGTCAAAGAGCGCAAGGGGGACGCACTCACACACTGCCTGGATGAGGATGGTGACAAGGCAATCCAGGCGTTAGGGTTTAACAACTTAATGTAAGAGAAAAAGTTCAATACAAAAACACATTAAACATAAATGGAGAAAATGAATAACAGCTATTAGATGACACAAATATGCACGGCCACATGCTGGAACTAGTGCAAAATTGTACTCATAAAAGATTGATTTATTTGTTAAATGCACCAGTACTGCCAGATTGTACCTAAATATAAGAAAGAATTAGTAAAACATTAGGAAAAAACTAATCTCTTCAAGTAAAGGTAATCTTAATGTGTTTTTATATCATGCACAGATGTGTGCACAGACATTTGCAAAGATGATAATGCATCAACAAACATTACAATGTAACACAACGCCAAGGAAGTAGAAGACTATAAACAACGGGCAGTGAATGAAAGAACATACTTGGGTATTAGATTTATTACATTATAACATCTATTGAATGTTTATTAGTTTAATAGGCACATTTTTTTTGCCAATTTGTATATTTAATTGACCTAATTTACAGCCCACATTTATTTGTTTATTATGAAATTGTTGAAATAAAATGAATTAAAATTACATTTACATAGAAAATAAACAACGTAAATTAATAATACATACGCACACATACACAGGTGTATTGCACATACATTTTTAAATAGATGTAATTAATTAAATTAATTGACATTTTTAAAATCGACCCAACGTCATGCGTTTTACCTTAAAAACACTCTATATGTGTCCAGCCCTAGATGTATGATTTATTTACTTTGAGAAGTCGGTACATAGATGCATCGTTTTTTTTCTCTGCCTGGCTGTTAAGAAAACTGATCTTGAAAATAACCAGTAGGTTTGGGGAGCGACAGTGAAGAAGGGGACAGCTGTTAGAGGAGAGCTTCCAATACTATCAAGATGAGGCAGGGAGGCGGTGGGAATGGGACAGAAATGGGGGGAGTTCGTTTCACACACCACATTGAGTGCGAAAAAGAAAGGAGAGCGCAGGCACAGTCAAGTCTCTGTGCTCTGTGTTATGCAGGGGAGAAGTGAGAGGGCACAGATGGGAAATCAAAATGACTGGATCACGGAAAGCTTGAAAAAAACAGGACAAGTGTCATTACCAATTTAGATTAAGTTGTTTTCTGACATTCGTTTACTCTTGGCGAGGTTTTTCGGGGTCCTCCTTGTTTGTTTGCTGAGTAATAAGTGTGTATATTCATTCAGTCTAATCAGATCGAAATCACTTTGAAAAGAGTACCAATTATAAATGGTACTTTTGTAGGCTGTTTTCGAGGCTTTAGGAATGAGTCAGCCACACAAAGCTGAAATGCCAATCTATTTCCTCGTTAGATCGCCTGGCAAGGCTGTGACGCCAAGGCTGGCCAACACAAAAATAGATCAGTATCCAAGTGTTTTTTTCTCTCTTTTTTTCTTCTTTTTTTCATGTATTTCACACTCTTTTCGTGCCCACCATGTTTATAAATTTGTGAGAGTACCTCTGAATCACTGAGATAAATGCACTGAGTCTTAATAAAGACTAAGATGCTCAGGGATGTTGCATATATGTGAAGCCAACGTGGATTGAATGAAATTATTTTTCTTTTCTAGCTCATCTGATCACAAAACTATTTAATAATTCCTTTACATATGTTTATGTAGCATCTGCATTTTTTTCCTCTATGACATCTCTGTCATTAGTGTTGGAGACAGCCTCCTGTACTCCTACTGACCTCTGCCATGTTGGTGATGAAGAAAGGCAGCCAAGCACTGAAGAAGAGTCCCAAGAGGACTCCCAGAGTCAGACTGGCCTTGAGTGCCCTCCGACCCTGCCTGTGAGCCAGGCGACGCTCGCTGTTCACTGACGGCTGTGGACAGGTGGGTATAACACATATCCTTAATCTCAACAAGCACTGATATCATGTAAATCCTCTTTGGCATTAGTTATTCAAATCCATTTAGACTCCCTTTGCAGTTTGTCCAAAAGTCTTGAGCCACATCTCATATTTAAAAATACTTTTGCATAAAAACTGTCAATATGTGCTCCAATTTATTGAAAAGTACAAACATGCAAGAAAATAATTTAAAAGGCAAATTTCTGATTACTTTGAAAGTCAGTATTTGGCATGACCATCTTTATTCTTCAACACAGCTGAGCTTTCTAAGCCAAGTTTTCTCCAGGCTTCTTGAAGGACAATTGAAGTTCTACTTTAGATGTTGCTGTCCTTTCTCTCTCCAGGTCATCCCACACTGCTGCCGTAATGTTGAGGTCCGGGCTCTGGGGAGGCCAATCCATGACTGGTAGTGTTCCATTGTGTGTTTTTCTATCCAGGCATGCTTTTACTGCATTGGTAGTGTGTTTGGGATCATTGTCATGCTGTCATGCATGGTGAAACAAAATCTGACAACACTTTTCTATGTTCATTATTCCATCCGTGTTGACAAAGTATGCCAAACCAAGTATAAAATGCAGCACCAAACCATGACAGAGCCTCCAGCTTTCTCTGGACTCATCACTCCATTACATCTGTTGCTACTGATGTAAGTTGCTTAACAAACAAAATTACATTCCTAAAAATGGTAAGGCACAAAAAATGGACTGTAAATGAGCGAAAAAGGAAGCAATGAGAAAAACTTTGAAAGTCCTTCAGAAAGTCTAAAGAAAGTCTGGCTCCTTGGAAGCAAATTATAAAGAAATGAGTGCTGGCTCAAGACTTTTGCACACCATTGTATTTGTTTGATTAGTGGTTTTGCTTGAGTTCTTCCTTTTTGTCAAATCAAAATAATTTTCAGAGTTTGCGGAAACATATTTATTCACTTCATCTTAAGAATACTGTATACTGTACCGTCATTTCAGTCATTATAAACTGAGACTGTGTAGATAAATATCATTGAGCTCCTCAGAAGTTTGCATCCAAGAGCTGGAACAAGCTGATACATGATATGGAGGATACAGTGAAGATGCTGATTTTAAAGCCGTTCAATTTCCCCTTTTGATATTTAAAATGGGAAATTTAATTTCATGCAGAACTGAGTGTTTGGGTGGGTCGTGTGTATATGCGTGGCTTTACTGTGGGAAAACGAGACAGACTATGTGGCTGTGATCCTTGCAGCACATCTGACACACAGTCTGTACTTTAATCGCAAACGTTATTTCTGGGCTCGATGCCTTGCTCCTTTCACCTGAGTCGCTAAAGAGCAAACTTATATTCAGTTCATTTACTATCTGCAGAATTCTTTTTAACACTGTGTACTTCCTCTCTGCTTTTTCACAGTTTTAATTTCATAAAAGACATAGCCAGTAAAAATCGAATAAAATAAGGACACATTTGAGCTGCATTCCTACCATTGATTTGAATCCTGCTCTTTAAATGTTCACATTCAAGGACACTTTCCACATCTTAGCAACAGCCTTTAACATCACCACAATGTCCTTACTATGCCGAGAGTTTCATGTCAATAGATTCATTGGTAAGGCTTTAGGCTTATCCTTTTCATCCATTCAGTGTTTTCTGTGCTTTTTGTTATTATTTGGTCGGCAGTAATACACTGACAGCCTTCGCTCTGTTACATTTAACTGTTTGGTGTCTCTTTTTCTTACCGGCATGTTTTGTGACACAGGAGGCTCCAAATGGCTGCAGTCATCTCCGTCCTGCTGAGCTTGCCCTGCTGCAATGCCTGGCGAAGGAGGCCGCGAGGGTTCTCCGAGAGAAGGGTGCGGGTGAGGCGGGTGGCTCAGCGCCGCCACCCTCTTCGCCTGCCTGCGTGCCACCAGAAGGATCCGGCAGTAGGTGAAACAAATGGCACTGGAGGGCAGAAAGAAGGTGAGCACAGATGCCACCAGAGCAAAGGGCAGGGTCACCCGCAGACGACACTGGAAGGAAAGGCCACCTGAAGGTGACAGCTGAAAGTAGGATTCTGGGTACAGTTTGTCAGAGTAGGAGCTGATGTTGCCAGTGCTGACCCCAAGAACAGATGAGTGTCCGCTCCTGTGGCCCAAGCTGTGCCATTTCATCTGAATGGGCAGGAAGGAAGCCAACGCTGCCAGCCCCCAAGCAGCCCCTACAAGGATTAATGCCCGAGGTGGGGTCATCCTCTGCTTATAGCGCAGGGGCGAGATGATGAAGAGGTAGCGGTCCAGGCTGATCAAGCACAGGTTCAGGATGGACGCGCTGCAGCACATCACATCAAAGCAAAGCCAAACCGGGCAAAACGCAGGCCACAGCACCCAGGCCCCGCACAGAACGTTGAGCATAGCTGGGGGCATGACCACCAATGCCACCATTAGATCGGAGAAGAACAGAGACACCAGGAAGCAGTTTGAGGTGCAGCGCAGAGAGCGATGGGCAAACACCAACGCAATGAGCAACATGTTGCCACAGACGGTCATGAGGATGATGATGGTCAGCATAAAAGCTAACAACCAAGGGCCGCTGCCGGTGATGTTCCAGGCGCTGGTGCTGGTGGAGCTGCCGTTGTAGCTCCCTAAGGTCCCAGACAAGTGAGAGTCAGCCATGGCACCTGCTGGCAGAAGTCAGTGAACGAGCTCTTCAGGCAGCACTAGATGTTACAGACCTTAACCAGTTCTCCTTTGCAGCAAAAGCTCACATTTCAGGGACATCGTTGAATGGAAAGCCACTGAGGTCTTGTGCTGAGAAATCAGGGTTAACTGAACTGTTCTCCATGGATAAAAATCTCCATCCAGAAATACATCCAGGTGTCCTGGACTTACTTCCACACCCACCAATATAGTGATCCAAATCCCCAGCACAGTTTCACTCATCTCTCCATCCTGGCCAGTGTGTCCCTGTCTCATCCACAGCTAAGAGCCAGAATGAGCCGTTCGATAGCTGACAAGAGGGTTTCGAAGCAGCATGTCACAATGATGACAGGCTCCGGAGGAGGGCACAAAAACAGAAAAGCCTTGAATCGGCATATGAGAGCAGGCTCACTGAAGATGAAGAGAACAAGGATTAATGCTCAAAATTATACCTCACCTCACAGAAGTGGATCTGTCTCTCGCAAGTCCTTTGCTGTGCCTTGCTGAGCTCTGCTGCCTTACACAAGTCCGTTTTATTCTGGGAAACACAGCAAGGCAGCAAAAAGCAACGGAAAATTGTGCAGCAGTCATTTGTAAGCACCGCTCTGTTCACGAGTGCTCTACAGGTATCACGGCCATGTAACGCTCGGTCCTGTTAATCCCTGTGTCGGCCACTCCAGCGTGCCTCCCAGCCTGAGCGCACAGCTACTGAGAAGGAGCGTGTCAGAGCATTGAGCTGTTAATGCATAACCATGCACAATCACAGCCAAGATATGCTAATTCTACATCATAGGAACTAGTGTGGGTGTTTTGTTTAGATTTTTTTCTCCCTTGTTTGGACATGGTGTTTTTAACTACTCTGGAATAACAATTTTAAAAATGTTCGTCACGCCTTGATTTTCTTTTTCTCCCATATGCACTATATACACACATTTTGACACTACTCCACCAAGACCAAAGTGTTTAATTATCAGCCTTAGTTACAAGTTACTTTGCAGTGATTGTGATTGATCCATCATTTATAGGGAGATGACTGTTTAAAACCAATAATACGTAAAACATGGATCAGCTGTATTTGAATGGTAACACTGATTGCATTTTAATTTGCCAGTTTCTCAGTAATACATAATAATATTTCAGCATATTTTTGTTTGTTTTGGGTGACTCACACATTATACCATTAGTGAAGAAATTCCCTATTATATAACAATAACCACTTTACGTCATCTTGTTATTCTCAATGCACAGAGATGATGAGACAACCCCAGAATCCTTCATTTCCTAACAGGAACATTTGAATAGCCTTATAGGACCGCTTTTACATCCCTGCCTCAGCCTTCTTCTCTGACAGTTTTCAGAAAAATTACTTCAAGCACCTTTTTCAAAACTGCATTAACACTTGACTCCTAACCCCCTACCCCTCCGCAAGTGTCATTATTACTCCTCAGAGTGTATGAAGTATAATCTAGCTGATGTAACGTATTACACAATCCTCATCTTTGTACCACTTGGTTAAACATGATTTGTACACAATTACATATCATACAAAGCATGTATGGAACAGCTTATTATTAACCCACAACTCTTTTTTTTAATAATTATTTTATTAAATAAACACAGACCGTCCTTATAGGGCATATACAAATCATACAGTCATACAAGGAAGGATGTCAACAGGGAGGCAAGAGTCTGACTGTAGAACAGTGCAAATGGTGACGCACCCATAATCAAAACAAAAACAAACACTTTGGGAAAAAAAAAAGACAGTCCCTTGGTGACGTGCAGTTATTGCTCCTGTTGAAGAAAACAGAGACAGGTTTCATGAATTTTCATTTACATAACCAGCGATACAGGGTTGTTATTGAGAGTTAGAAGTGGGGAATCAATTCCTTAAATGAGTTAGTTTTAGTGGTCTTATCTCTTTCTCTAGAAAAAAATAGAAATAAATTCAGTATTTTAATATATATATGTACACAGTCAGAGACTGAAATTATGCCAGCATTATAAGCATTTCAGACTTTATGAAATCTACTGGTATTTATAACAATTTATCAATTTTTTCCATGGACAAACCAACCTTATCGCCTCTGTGCAGCATATAATGTGACCTCAGGTTATTCTGACAATTGGCATACGCCATGCCGAGCCCTGCTCCCGAGCCAAGTGAAATTGGCCATGTGTGCCCTATAATTGAGAAAGATGCTTTAGATTCTTTTCAAACACTCAAGCACTTCACAGCATGATTAAAAACAGATCAGAGATGGTGTGCTACAGCCTTTCACCCCGTAGCCTTTTTTTCCCATCGTAATTACCTCAATTTTTAACATGCTTCTTTAAAAGCTTTTTGGGCCTTTTGCTGTCTCCGTAACTACATCTAAAATCTGAAATGACTATTGTCTGTGGACAAAAAAAATGCATCTCATCTATTCGCAGTAAAAGACAGCCATATGTATGTGTTACTGTAGCGGGAGTAGAACATTACTGCAGCCATGCTTTTTTTCCTCAAGGACTTTTGAGCAAAAGGAGTTGATCGAGATTCAGTAAAGCAATTAAACTACTTACGTTTGAAGAACAGAACAGAAAACACAATGCCTAACCCCAGACCGGTGCCTGAGAGACACAGGAAAAAAAACAGCTGTTAAAGTAGACCTGTAACTGTATTATTTATACAGCTACTTTGTAATGCTTATTTGGTGTATATGATGTCGTCTGCTGCCTTTGGTTAATGTACTTTTAATTTCCCCCACTTTTTTTTCTACAAGATGGTTAAATAAAAGACATTTCATGTTATCTTGCCACAGCATATAAGAAGAGTTTTACCGTCTTAATACACAGTCTCTTTAAAACAAAGTGGGCCTGCTTGGCGTAAACCCACCTATTCTTCACCGCACCTAACTCCATTTAAATATGCATCAATTTATGGATCTTTGCTTCTTAACAGTAAGTGCATGGCCCTGTTACGTTAGGCACCCCCTGGCCAGGATCATCTCCTTAGGTCAAAACTTATTTTACTAGATTATCCAACTTTGCCCCTACTATCTGCTGCCGTTTCTTGTTTACTCTTTAAATTCTGAAAAAACAAAAAGAGTTAGCGAAACAGCAGAATAGCTCAAATGTGAATAACCTAAACCACTGGTTCTGTTTTATATATATGCCGAATTAAGAGGGGGACAGAAATATCTTGTAAAATGCTTTAAGTTGCGTACTAGAAGACGTGTCAGTATTAATCAGCGATTAAGAATTAGGTTGACATTTTCTTAGCAGCGTTTGCACTGGGCTAAGTGAAACGCATAAAAAATGAGCGAGAAGATCAAAGGCCAAACATCTTGAGACTTTAATAAAATGACAGCGTATACCCAATCGTAACTGTATGTATTTAAAATAAACAAAGCATGAAAAAATGACTGGTCATTCAGTTGTCCTTTACGAGCCCTTATGGCTAGCTAGTTAGCCTCTCGCCCAGTCAATGACAGCTGTGGACTTCAATATAAACTGCTTCTTAAGTGGCCCTTGTTTTGGTACAGGGCAATATCGTTACGATTGAGAAACTGAGGCATATTTACCTAATTTAATGGCACCGTCTGCTAAGCATCGGTCCCACTTTTTCCCCAGCTCCTTCTCAGACATACTGAACATTAGCTTGTGGCAGGCTAGAAGTAGCAAATGCACCTCTGCGTGATGCTTTCTCGTCTTGTCGGAAATATATCACTAGGGTTACGATTTAAACGCAGAAGAATAAAAGACAACACTGAAAATTTTATGATTTTACAAGTGATTAGTTTAAACATTCACCCTTTACAGCCTTAGTGTTATTGACAGAACTTATGTTAATGAGGAAACATTTAAAAAACTAAAGAAAACAAAGTAACGTCTTTTCTTGAAAGCAGCATGGAAACTCTTGCAAACCTCGCGATAGGTTATACCAACAACTGAATGGCGCCACCTTGCGGTAAAGAAAGGATTATCCCAAACAAGTCACTTTGGTCCATACAATATCCAGCAAGCTGTACAGTAAAAAGGTTTGGAAAAAAGAAAACAAAACCAGGCACGCTGTTATGTATAGCAAACTTTCTGAGTTTAATTTGACACAAATCAGTACTCTGTCATGAAGTCATCTAACATGATTTCCTAAGACAATAAAATACAGTTTCTGACAACATACAGCGTACAAACATGGTATCCATTACACAAAAAAAACACCTTGGCATGTTTGAAAGTGTTCTCACTAACAAAGATGTGCCATTAGCTGGTATGCAATACTCTGAATCTGCAAACTGTACAACTTGTGTCTAACACACAGAATTAAGGTACCAAAACATGAAAACCATGTTATATATTGAGACTTTATCAAACATATCAAACCCAAAACATCACAACAAAGGTTCCACTGTTACTCCTCAGCAGGCAAAGTGTAAAACAGCCAAAAGTTCTCTTATTGGCAGCAAGCACAGCTTCTTATATGGTGTGGACTACAAGTTGGCTTCTTAATAGATTTCAAGTGAACTCAAAGGTTGGGCTGGTTTTGGGTGCTTTACTCACTGTGAAAGTTTGTGTGTGTGAACAGCAAAGAGGTAGAAACTGTATCCTTGGAGAATAAAAGTGTCTTTGGCTAAAACTAAAGAAATCCCCTTTGCTTTTACTGCAGTACATGTGTATCGTGGGTGATAACCTCATGCTGGACTGCATTTCATTACATGTAAAAAAAATAAAATTAAAATAACAATATCTATAATGTGGTGGTGAACACAGGTGAAGACACAACCAGCCCCCTCTCCTGGTCCTGTGGAACCTCATCCCAGCTGTACTTCAGGTCACTCGGTGGACCCTGGCAGAGGAGATTCTTCTCCTTCTTCTGCTGCTAGTGACTGGCTAGTTGTCTTCACAGAGCTCTTGCTGATTTCCAGGAGATCGCGCAGCTCCTTGTTCTCAATCTGAAGGCAGATTTTTTTTTTTTTCAAACATAACTTTTGAAGTTAAATATATCTTCCTTATAACATGCATGCGCTTTCCCATGCAAGCAGATTTTGAATGAAAATTGTGATGGATGCATCGCATCTTCTCTTTTAAATAGTGTTACTGTTTATTTGTGATAGAATTTTTGCACTTTGGCAGTGTTAGGGGAAGCAGATAACCAAAGCAAATACAGACAAATTAAAAAGAAAGTACATCATCTTTTATTTCTCAGGTTTTATCAACAAGACCTAATAAGAAAAAAAAAATCATGAGTTCCTTAGCAGGTACTAAAATTATTTAAAAACAGCCCCAGATGAACAATAACTCATGTCATTATTTATTTGATAAAAAGAAGCATTGTGTAAAAACTTGTGTACAGCTTTATCCATCCATCATTATGGAGGAAGTCTGGTCATTACAATGTTGCTTCAGCACACTGAAGATCACGATTATTCGTTACGGTCCCACCAGAGTGTTCCAGCTGAGTTGAGGTTTGGACCTTGACTGAAATATTACAAAGCTGTGATTTCCTTTTTGTCAGCCATTGTGCTGCAGATTTGCTGCTGTGCTTGGGATCATTGTCCTGCTTTATGAGTCAGTTTCAGCCAAGCTTTAGCCATTAGACAAGACTTCCCTCATTTGACTCTAGAATACTTGGGTACGCAGAGGGATTTTCGGATGATTGAAAGAGTTCACGGTGCTCAGGTGCAAAACAAGCCCTAAATTATCGCAGCTCCAACAGTGTGTTTGACAGTTTTCACTGAATGAGCTGCTGTGTATTACAGCCAAACATTTCCACACTGGTCTGGTCTGTCCAAAGGACAAACTTTATGCCTTACAGTTATGCAAAACTAACAATGCTGCCTTGTTTTTTTTTTAAAGGAAAGAGGATTTTTTTCTCCCTTTCATTTAACGTGCTAACATAGCCCTGTAGAGTCTAAGCTGTAGCTCTTGGATTTTTAGCCATTTCCATGAGCATTAAACAGTCTGTGGCTAAATTTGCTAGAACAGACACTCCTGGGAAGATAGCTATTGTTCTGAATGCTTTTATTCATTTATATTCTTAAATACACGTTTGTTACTGTTTGGGAAAATGTACATTTTAAACAAACGTTACAATTGTAGCATATTTAGAAAACTCACAAAAGGTTATCGCAAAGATGGCACAGTAAGAACTCTAACCGACTGGTTTAAAAGGCCTAATAAACCCGCAAACAAAACAACATGCTCCTTGACCTGATGCGCTAAACCTAGCCATCCCACTAAAAACTGTCAACTCAGCTCTCATTTGCATTTATGATCCTCTATTATCGTTGCATCAGAGGAAAGGTGTCATTGTGTCCATGTATAACTGCATTTCTCACCTCTAGCTGAGCAAGCCTCTCTCGAACACAGCAATAGTGCTTATCATCCACCTGCACTGCTCTTCTCATCACCTGGCCCATCTCGCATATCCGTTCCACTTGGCTCTGCACTTCCTGAAGAAGAGTCAGAAATCAAGTTTCGTTGTTTTTATTTTAAATTTGTGTGTCTATGTATTTGGAATCATAGCCCATTAAACGTGTGAACAAATTAAAGAAATGCAGAGTTGATGTACTTTGGCATGGTCCTCATGGAGGCTGAGCACAGGTTTGGTGTCCAGCTCCTTCTTCGCCATCATCAGCTGGAGCACATGCTTGCGATACCGACACATGATCAACTCGAGCGCGTACTGGTGTTCTTCAAGAGACACCCATAGTTCTACAAAGACATAAAGAGTGTTAATACTGGTATATAAAACCAGCCAGTCAGCAGAACCTTCTTTTTTTTTTACCTTTATTCTCCCGCTGCAGTTCCTTGATTTGAGTGTTTTCCTGAGTCAGAAGGACATGAGGTTTGTATTTCGTGAGCTCCTGTATCTCTGAACTGTCATCTGTGTGCTGAGAAAAGAGCAGAGAAGAAACAGATAAAGAAGACTTTAGCGAACGCATATCACGAAAGCATATCCTAGATACGAGGGATACTCGCTTTGTAGTACAGGTCACTGTTTAACTAGTTCAATGTGTACACCAAGCAGTAGTGCAGCTTTTCATAAACGTGAGCTATCTGCTCGAGTTTACCTTGTCTGGCAGAGCATTTCCCACCTCTCTCATGCCCTGCACTCTCTGATTTAGGGCCTCGGACTGCTCTATCAGTCCCTCGGCGGCTGTGTCGTGCTCTTTTAGCCTCTCGAGAAGGGTCCGAGTATCGGCCAGCACTTTTTCTAAAGTGCAGGCCATTTACTGGAAAGTGACAGCTCTTTTTACTCTACGTAGAAAAGCTACTACAAAATTAGCTAGTCGAGCGAAAACAACTCGCAGCCGTCGCTTACCTGGGCTATATAACCTTAGCCGAGGCAGCTCGGTGCCATTATAGAAACATAAATATCCTTACTGTTTCGCTATTTAACTAATGTTGTGTCGGTAGACAGGGCAAGTACCAGACACCCAGATCAAAATATTAATACATTACTAGAATATTACTGCTTCAGAAACTGACGTTTCCGTGTAGAACTAAACTGTTAGCGACGCTTCCTTCTTCTTCTTCTTCTTCTTCTTCTCCTCCTCCTACTTTTGGTAAATTGTCAAACCAACGTTGAGTCGCCACCTACTGGGGTGGAGTGCGGTGTAGACGTTTGGCACACAACCAAAAGCGAGGTAAATGGCTAAACCTATCTAGCCTGTTTGTCTTTAAAATATCTTTACATAACGCAACAGCGTCTCATCTAAAAAAAAAAAAAAAGGGGAAATAAAAAATTATATTGTTTCTCCACTGTTCAACAGTTGTATGTTACACAAAATAAACAACAATACCGGACGTGTACTTTTGTTTCTAAATACGGGACGATTCCGTTTTTTAAGGGACGGTTGGCAACCCTACTCCCAGCGCAATTCTTAGCATATTATGGTACAACAGACTGAAGAAAACACTCAAACTTTATTTAAAATAACAAACATAAAACACTCACTTCAGAAAACAGTAGAATTAGAATGAAGTAGAATGAAGATCAGCCATCAAAATCATCAAAAAATTGTCATCCTTTAATTGTCCTATTAGCGGTCCAGATGACAAACGCGCTTCGTTTGCTTTGACAGGGACCTACACGGCCGCCGTGTAGAGGACGTGAACAAAGATGGTGCTGGAGAAGAAAGGTTCCGGTGAGTGTTGGTCTGTTTGAACTCTTCTTTTGAATATAAAACACTGTCATGCAGTCAGACGGTGTAAAAACACTTTAACAGAGAGCCCCTCTGTTGTTCTATCTTCTCTAACTTGGAGCTCACAGGGGAAACGTTGGTTCTAAACTCAACTCCGGTTTGCTGAGCGGTTGTTTACTGTTAATGCTATTATTACTGTTTTTATAGAGCTGCAGGGTTTTGTTCTAACATATACATGTTAAAAAGGAATAGTCCAGTTATTTAAAAATCCAACTTAAAGGAGAGGATCGACCGTAGGTGATGTTACTTTGCGGTTTATTTAACCAGGACCACCTGAAGGATTTTGGGTGTTTCACTAAAGTAAAATATGTTTTTTGGGCTCCAGCTGTGAGCCGAATTTAAGTTAAGTACTTAACTGGTTCAGATTCTGTTTGATGAGCTTTCAGACAATAATACGAGAACAAAATGAGATAAATTTAACGTTTTCACAGTGCGGTATGGTTTTATTGGAAGGAAACCGTAAAACTACTAGTAAAGGGTAATTCAGGGACACACCAGCCAGCTTTTTCCAGTCCTAAATTGATAGCAGGCTTTTCTGGTGATAGTTTCTCCTTT
This sequence comes from Neolamprologus brichardi, assembly GCF_056152115.1. Classification (NCBI taxonomy): domain Eukaryota; kingdom Metazoa; phylum Chordata; class Actinopteri; order Cichliformes; family Cichlidae; genus Neolamprologus; species Neolamprologus brichardi. The sequence continues at coordinate 10,796,589 of NC_142123.1, forward strand.
CCCTGCTCTCAGTCTCACTGTAAGTGCATCTCCTCACACACGGAGTGGAGCAGAGAGATATTCTGAACATTATGTTGCTGTAAGTGCATCAAAGCTTCCTCCCAGGAGTCCCACTGAACGTGAAGAGAAGGTGAAGCCGACAGGGAAAACATCACATCACTGGAGCTTTTCAGCATGGTCACACTCTGTGTTTAAAACTTTTGCAGCTGTTACTGTGGCAAGTTTGAAATCCCTTAAACTGCTGAGCCTTTGAGCTTTCAGCTGTTTTTTCCTGCTCAGAATGAACCTCTGTGAGGCGACTGTGTGCTGTATCACAATTAGCAGTCCTGATGATTTCCCTTTGGTTTACATGCTGGAAAAACTACACAGAACTTTATAGAAATGAGCTGAGTCGATGGGTCTTTTGTCACTGATACCAACTGATGGAAACTGTGTGTTTGGATCCAACAGCTCGGGTGGAGGCTGGTCAGCGCAGAGTTTTGGATGAAGCCACCAGACAGAGGAGGCTGACCCGTCAGCTGGAGGCTCTGGAAAAAGACAACTTCCAGGTCCGTATCTGTAATTTAAAGTTGACTGACAGCTTTTCTGCTAGATCACTGATGTTCTGCTTCTGTCAGGGTCAGAGGTCACAACCCTCTAACCCTCTTTCACCATCTCCAGCTGCTCGATGTGGCCTTACAGAAACTAGAAGTGGTGAATGAACATAGGTAAACATGGTGTTGCTATAATGAAATACAATGATTTTAAACATGTCCACCTGTTAGTGATGCTGATTGGCTCATGTATGTCTGACTGGCTGTTAATAAACAGTCTTGTTTTGTGTTTCCAGGACGACCCTCTGTCCTCCCTCCCTCCCCCAGGTCCTACTGCCCGCCTCCCTGCCTTCAGTGAGTCTGAAGAACCAGGTGAGTTTTTCACCCTCCAATGTGCACATGAAACCTACACTTTTGACAAAAGGGCATCTTCCTGACCATCCCTTTCACAATAAAAGCTCTTTACATATCTCTACTGTGTTCCTGTACTAGCAGAAAAAGTCTTACAGAGGTACACAGTAGCAGCTGAAATCTTTATTCCTTGAAACTTGAGTAGCTGTATATAGGCTGGTACTTATGAAATACTTTTCTACTCTAATTAAGTATTCAAAGTACTTTTCACATGGTTCACACAGCTCTGAGATTTCTTGTATTCACAAATGAAGACATATTGGACAATTCGAGGTTCATCATCCTTCCTGATGATACTTTGGTATCCAAACTGGAGAAGCTGAGGTCTAAACCACTGACCTTCTGATGAGCCACTCTCCCTCCTGAGCCACAGCTGGCCCAACAGTAGTGATTAGAAGTGGTAAATTACAACCAGATCAAATCCTGTTTAAAAACCTGCAAATATTTTTCCATTGTCACCACACCGACCAATTTAAAAACTGAAAAGTCCATAGCAGGAAACGTGTTTGTGATTAAAAATCTTCCAAAAAAATCCTCTAAACATTCTCTGTCCTCCTTCTTCTCTGTCTGTGCGTCCAGAGAAGAAGAAGAGAAAGACGAGGGGCGACCACTTCAAGCAGCGTTTCAGGAAGAACTTCACCACGCTGCTGGAGGAGGAGGTGAGTCAGACGCCTTCTCTCCTCTCTCTTGATTGGCTGAAAGATGGTCGTCAGCTGACCCACTGTCTCCTCTCCTTTGATTGGTAGAATCTCTCAGAGAAGCCAGAGCCTAACTACCTGTCAGCAGCGTCCCCGCCCTCCTTGCTACCTGCACGCCACTTCTGCTGCGTCTGCGGGTTCCCGTCGCACTACACCTGCACCACCTGCGGGGGGCGCTACTGTAGCACCAAGTGTCTGTGCACACACAGAGAGACGAGGTAAACACACCACATGTTTTTCAGAGACCTGGTTGCTCAGGTTAGATAGATGTTCAGCATCAGTTACCATGACGATGTACCAGGTCAGAAGTTTACCTCATGTCAGCGAGCTACTTCTCCAAAAAAGGGCCGCCTCTTGTGACTGGATGGACTCGATTTTGATGGTCTTGGTTCAGTTTTGGAGGGTTGCTGTAAGAACTGGAACCACTACAAGCAGAACGAAGACACCATCTCTAAGATACGGAGATTATCTGCAGGATCAGGCTCACTGAAAAGGGAGCTGCAGGTCTAAACAGACTTTAAATGCTCTTTGACGCGCTGTGATGTCACCGTCTGAAGAAACTGGAAAATCTCCTGACCAAAGTTCATGCTTGACAACATCTTTTTTCTCCTGTGTGTCTCTGCAGGTGTTTAAAGTGGACGCTCTAACTGCCACTGCCCTGGTGATGGAGGTGAGGGTTGCATATGGGATGCATGAAACTGCATCATAAAGAGAGTCTGAACCCTTTGTGCCTCTGCTGGCTGCTGTGAGAGCAGCTGGACAGAGACTGACATGTGCAGGTGGACAGGAGGCTTCTTGTGATGTCACAGCATTGCAGATTCACTCGGGAGATTTGGCTGCTTCAGTTTTTCTGTATATTTTTCTTTACTCTGTCAGTTCTTTGTTTACCTGTCATAACTTAGCTTGGGGTGCAAATGAAGAGACATGCCCGGGTTTGTTGCATCATCATCATCATCATCATCTGAGTGGGCAGAATCAGATTAATTGTAAATATCTGTGTATCTTTAACTTTAATGTTTTCTTTATATTTCAATAAATCAGATCTGATTTCACACAGTCTCCTGATCCAGGACTGCATATATCAGCTACTCGATCTACAGCATCCTTCTGCAGTCATGTTTCTGTCTCTACGAGCCGCTCGCATCACTTGAGTACAGGTCATTCCACATTATTTCATCAAACACCTCCCACCTGACCATCAAACATCTGCCTGAAAAAATTCCAACAGAAAGTTTTAAACAACATTTCTTACAAACTCAAATTGATTAAACTTTGCTTCAGAGAATAAAGAGGCAGACTTAAAGTCAAAGATTAAATTCCATCTAAGCTGTTGTTTGTGTCAGACAGAATTTGATGCTGGTGTTGGTCTGATGGAAGAGTTCCAGTAACTCAGGACACCGGTCCTTGAGGCCTGGAGTTGCCCACCCCTGCAGTAACTGCTGGTTGTTCAGGGAGAGGAGCCAAAAAACACATGTTTACAATCCATTTCACTTTTATATAAGTCTGAAACAAAAGCTGCCAAACACCTGCAACACTTTATTTTCTGAGCTTCAAAAAAGGTGTTTTGACCTGCAATAAACACCTGCACTCTGCTGTCACACTCACACATTCTTGGAGATAAAATATCTTAATTTCAGGAGCGGGTGCACGCCTCCAAACATGACCTTTCCAGTTCTTATCTATGTATATGATCCCTCAGTTCTAAAACCTGTTCGTTGTTGTTTTCCTGCCCCCCCTCCCTCTTTTCACTTCTTCACCTCTCATAAGTAAATGGGGATCTTGCCAGGCCCAGGAGCCGCCGCCAGTCCTCTCCGAGGCTTTCCCCAAATCACAAAAATACTGTCAAAACTAAAATGAGGATGTGGGCACACCTGAGTGAAATAAGTGGAAGTTGAATGAAGCTCCACCCCCTCACGTCACTCATCTGAGAGAAATGAGGAATCAGGCTGTTCCACTTCTTTATTAAAGACAGACGCACAGACGATCAGACTGAGTTCAGAACAAACTAGCTTCCTTCTGTGAGTAAGCTACAGGAGAGAAAAGTGGAAAACTCCAACACTTCTGCTTCAAGCTGCTGAGGCTCCACACACTGAATGTGAGTTTGAGCAAAAACACGACTCAGTGAAGGTAGCAGAGGAGGGAGGGGAGCCAGGACTGACTGTACTTCCTGTCTGCTGTTTTCAGCTTCACTACAGACTCAATGGCTTCCAGATCAGAGAAGGATCTCTGCTGTCCGGCCTGTCAGGAGGTCTTCAGAGATCCTGTTCTTCTGTCATGTAGCCACAGCTTCTGTAAAGACTGTCTAAAGAGATGGTGGAGAGAAAGAACAACACTACTGTCCAGTTTGTAAGGAAATATCAGTGTATGAACCACCTTTAAACCTGGCTTTAAAAAAACCTGTGTGAGTTGTTCTTACAGGAGAAAGATCAGAGAGCTTCAGAGGCTCTCTGCTGTCTGAGAAACTCAAACTGTTCTGTCTGGACCATCAGCAGCCAGCGTGTCTCGTCTGCAGAGACTCAGAAAAACACACCGAGCACAGATTCAGACCCATCGATGAAGCTGCACAACAACACAAGAAGGAATTTAAGGAAACTCTGGAGGCCTTAAAGAAGAAGTTAAAGGTTTGTGAAGAAGTTCAAGTGAAGTTTGATCAAACAGCAGAACACATTAAGGTCCAGGCCCAGCACACAGAGAAGCAGATTAAGGAGCAGTTTAAGAAGCTTCACCAGTTTCTAGCAGAGGAAGAGGAGCAGAAGAGTGGGATGATGAAGGAGAAGATGGAGGCTCTGAGCAGAGCGATAGCAGCTCGTTCAGACACAGTCAGAGCCACAGAAGAGGAGCTGAGAGCTGAAGGCGGCTCATTCCTGCACAACTACAAGGCTGCAGTGGAAAAAGGCCAGCACTGCCCCCTGATGGATGATCCACAGCTGCCTTCAGGAGCTCTGATAGACTGAGCCAAACACCTGGGCAACCTGACCTTCAACATCTGGAACAACATGAAGGACATGGTCTCCTACACTCCTCTCATTCTGGACCCAAACACTGCTCATCCAGACCTTATCCTGTCTGAAGATCTGAACAGTGAGAGAAGGAGAGAGGCAGCGGCTTCCTGATAATGCAGAGAGGTTTGATTGGTTCTATTCTGTCATGAGCTCTGAGGGCTTTAACTCAGGGACTCACAGCTGGGATGTCGAGGTTGGAGACAGTACAAGCTGGATGTTTGGTGTGGTAGAAGAGTCTATCAAGAGGAAGGGAAACACAGAGTCTGGGTTTTGGGGAGTAGTGGTCTGTTTAGGTAAATACTGAACACGCTCACCATCAGCTGGATTCACTGCTCTCTCAGTTCAGAAGAAGCTCCAGAGGATCAGAGTGAATCTGGACTGGAACAGTGGAAAGCTGTCGTTCTCTGGCCCCAATACTAACACACACATACATACCTTCACACACACTTTCGCTCACAGGATGTTTCCATTTATCCAAACTGGGGATGATGTGAAGGTGTTGCCGTTGAAGGTGTCAGTGGATGATTATATTTCTCATGTTGTTTCCTGTCAGTGAGTTGAAGCTGTTAAACTGCAGCTGTCCTTCTGCTGCCTCTTGGTTCCAAAGCCCTTTGTTTCTTTTTTTAGTTCTCACTGTTCCTGCTGTCCACCTATTCACATTGAAAATCATTCCACTGTTTCTCACTGAATGACTCCCCAAACCAGATTTGAAATTCATCAAGTTTCTAATCATTACAAGTGATTCATGTTTCTATTTGATGTGTGTAAATGGAGATGATTTAGTTTGCTGGGTGTGATGGACCGAGCAGTGAAGGAAAAATAAGGCACAGGTTGACGTCCAAAAAAATGATTTTTTTATTTAACCCAAAAGAACATAATTAGTTAAATCATGACAAAAGAATCAAAATCTTGGGCCCATAAAAGAGGTCAAAATAACAAAACTCTACTCAAAGTACTGATAACTCAAACAAACTGACCTAACTTAACAAGACAAAGGGGAAACTTAAATAGTGGCTGATCAGCCCACAAAAACAGAAAAAAGGGGTAAAATACACAAAACCTAACTAAACCAAACATAATAAACTCCAATTCCCCCCCATGGTCCCGAATTATGGCATGAACCAATTTGTATTGTTCCTTTAAAACTCGCTCCGCCCCTTTTCCACCTCTTGGCTCCTCAATCAAGGGACTGGAGCAGCTGCAACTAAGGTAACTCGGAAAACAAAAGATTAATCATACATAACAGTGTAAACTAAAATGTGCGCACTTATTTTAGAATACAGTGTCATGTGGATATGTGAATTAACTTTAAACAAAAACCAGTTATTTATTATCCTGTAAACTAATGCCTATATTTAAAGAAAGACAAATGTGAATGTTATGTTACTTATAAGCCTCTACAGACATGGTGGGCATTACCACTGTGGGGCTGTAGTTGCAGCCATCACACTGGGATATGGACTGACATGTGTTGAATGCGAGGAGCAGATTGTTGTTGTCTTCTTGTCTGTTTATGAAAACAAATATAGTGTTGAAACAATGATTCATCCTCCACCACCCTGCTTGACAGTTGGCTTCTGTAGCTACCAACCGTGGGGTGAACAATGGCTTCTGCCTTGAATGGCCTTATAACCCTTCCCAGATTGATGTGTGTTAACAAACATCTTAAAGCTTCAGACCTGCAAAACCTCCTGATTTTATAGACATGGTCAACACTAGCTGACGATAAGTCAATTTGCATTAAATTATTAGCAGCAAATGACTGCTTCTTACCCTTTTAATTCCTATGGAAACAGTAAGAGTATAGTTTTTCACATACTGCTTCTGCATTGTGACTCAACTTTTACTAAATCGTTTTTTGATTAGTGGACATGGTACATTTTTCCACCAATAGGAAAGGGTGGTTTTGTTTTGATTTTGTTTTGGCTCAGTGCTTTTGAGCGCTTTCCTTATAAAACGCAGTTTTTACCGTTTCTCCCCGCAGTTTCTTCTGTCCCGTCTGTGAGCGCAGAACAACTCACAAAGCAGCAGCTGAGGGATGATGTCACACATATGAGTCCTCTGTAGGAAAACCCGGACATTTGTATCAACCTCGAAAAGAGGACGCTTGGTCACCCTAATATATGTTTATATCAATAAAACTGAATTGAATGCAGTACGTGCAGAGCTGTGCTACAGAGCAGAAGTTTAGTGAGATATCCTGAGGGTTAACCTGTAAATACAAACAACAGTATTCAGAAAACAACAAACATTGCATATATTTTTTTTTTTTATTATAACTCTGGTTTTACGTGGCCTATCAACACAATTTAAAAACTGGTATAAAGTCCACACGTTCCGTCTGTCCTGCTCACATCTCCAATGGTTGTACACTGTGTCATTAACATGGTTTCACGCAGAGGTGGGTCGAGTATCCAAAAACTGTACTCAAGTAAGAGTAGCATTACTTTAAAATATTATTACTCAAGTAAAAGTGAAAAGTAGTTGTCAAAAAAGTTACTCAAGTAAGAGTAAAAAAAGTACTTGGCAAAAAGACTACAAGTAGTGAGTAACTGTTTGAAATTTTCAATTTTTTAAATGCTATCAGACAAACAATAAATAAACAAATTTTAGTATTTTTAACAGATATGTAAAAACAACAAAATAAGGCACAACAATTCTAATTTCCAGATTTCCGTTTTTCACAACATAAAGCTTTTTTCACCAATACCTACAGTAAATATAAATATATAAACAGTGCAAACAATTTTTGGTGACAAGATATGCTGTAAACTTTATATTCATTTTTGCTCCAAATGGCACAGCAGCCTCAGAGAAAACATTAGAACGAGGCATCTTGAACATACAAGGCCATAAATTGTATGGGTGTGTATTTTTTTTTTTTTTTTTTTTTTGCATATTCAGCAAAAAATGTGCCATTTCTTTACTCAGTGAGGTGATGGTTAAGCTTCAGCAGCAGTTTGCTCTCAAGGTTCTTTCTGTGAAGCTGTAACTGTTTAGCAGTGAACAGGAGTCCTGCATGACTGAGAAGTCCTTCACAAGCTCCAGATGCAGGAAGAGCTGTATTGACTTTGATCGACAGCTTCTTAATGTGAGGAAAGCCATGCAATAGATCCATACCTCCAGTGAATGGACATGAAAGGTACCAATCCAGCTCCCCTGGTTCTGGCTTTCCTGACCCCATGGATCCATCATCTTCGTCGGTTAGGCTGCTGTTTGTGCTGGCCTCATCCAGCTCTGCGTCTAGGTGATGTCTGATGAAGTGGAGACCTGTGTAAAGACGTATGGTTTTCAAAAGAATTAGGTCTGGTCATTATAGTGCTGTATACACTACCAAGCTGCAGATATTTGTTTGGAGCTAGCCTCCAAAAGCTGGGCATACACTGCGATTTTTGGCCCATTTTGAGGCGATTTTTCAGTTGTGCAACCGTTTTGGGGATCGGCCCGTGTCTTGCCTTAATTGTGTGTGCATCATGTAGTATACATGGGGTAACGAGCAGTTAACACCTCACGACCAGCTCCCAATCATCAATTGTATGGAAAAATGTAAAAATTAGTACAGGTGTGAGCGTCAATGCAGTTAAAGAACGCGAGGAGGAACATCAATCCGCGCAGTTTTGGATTGAGGGTCTTATGACACAAAATACAAAGTTACAGGACGAAAATGAATTAATGGATAAAAATGTGAAAGCGTTAACAGACGAGAAAGATCAAATGGGCAAAGTAATAGACGACCAAAAGGCCCAGAATATGGAGATGAACCGCAAATGTCAGAGAAATATTAGGGCTCTGGCCTTGGAAAAGAAAATGAAGGCTATGGTCGAAGATGAAGTTGATTCTTTGAAAAACAAAAATGAAGACCTAAAAATGGACCTAAGCACAGAGAAGGAAAAACACAGAAAGACAGCAGTGGACAGATATAAAGTAATAACGGAACACAATCAGGCACTGGCTGAAAAGGAGGCGCTCGAAGAGAAACTGCGCTCCACAGTAAAGCAACGGGACAAATTTATAACCAAAGTGAATTGGCTGGAGAAGAAAGAGCGCTACTTCCAAGAGGACTTGTACCAGTGCGTTTTGTCCTTTCAAAAGGCATTTCCACATGCAGTTCACTTCAGAGAAAAAGAAAAGGTGGAATTTAGGGACATGTTCCTCAACTTGAAAAAGAAATACGTAGACGGTGTGGAAGGCATCCCCTTTGTTGGAACAACGAAGGAGTTTCTTGAAAAACAGCTGAACTGTCTACGTACCAGATGCAAGGATCAAGATGCAGCTTTACTAGATAAAACACGGGAGCTGGAATCATTTGAAAGGAAGTACAATGATATGGTAAAGTCTTCTGAATACGCTTTATTCAAACAAAGACAGGAGCTCATCGGACCAGTGAACCAGATTATCCAAAAGGCTGGCAATGAAGAAAAAGAGATAGGTCATCTAAAATCTAGAGTGAAAGGCCTTGAACTCGAGCTTAAATTAGAAAAACAGAAAGGACAAAAGCTCGCATCATTGGTCCATAGAGGCATGATGCGGAGATGTTATGAGGAGACTCCGACTCCGTCTCAGATTGATCCTCGTCCACTTCCAGGGAAATCTACATTTATTCAGGTACGTCCAAAGCACTCTGGCAGAAGTGCAGGTATGGCTTCCCCAGTGTATCTCCCTGTAGAGTCTCCATCAGCACCACCTTTCCTCAATTCTGATGATAGATTATCACCAGTTGATTGTTAAAAATTAACTGCTAAAAATTCAAACGGGTATTGAAGCATTTAATAATTTCATCAAAAATAATCTAACAGGCCAGGGGTGGCCAACTCCAGGCCTCGAGAGCCAGTGTCCTGCAGGCTTTAGATAACATCCTGGATCAACACACCTGAATCAAATGATCAGTTCATTACCAGAGGCCTGGTAATGAACTGGCCTCTGGAGTCATGTAAATCAGCTGTGTTGGATCTAGGACGCATCTAAAACCTGCAGGACAGCGGCTCTCAAGGCCTGGAGTTGGCCACCCCTGTAATAGGCCATTAGCAGTATACTTCATCTTGTCTCCCTATTCATGGGTGGGCAATCTCAGTCCACGAGGGCCGGTGTCCCTGCAGATTTTAGATCTCACCTTGGGTCAACACACCTGAATCACATGATTAGTTTGTTACCAGGCCTCTGGGGAACTTCAGGACATGTTGAGGAGCTAATTTAGCCATTTAAATCAGCTGTGTTGGTTCGAGGACACATCTAAAACCTGCAGGGACACCGGCCCTCGTGGACTGAGATTGCCCACCCCCCAACCGGTCGCAGCAGATCGCCGCCCCTTCTTGAGCCTGGTTCTGCTGGAGGTTTCTTCCTAAAGGGAGTTTTTCCTCCCCACTGTCGCCCAGTGCTTGCTCAAAGGGGATCATTGGATTGTTGGGGTTTCCTGGCTTTTACTGTAGTGTTTTCACCTTAAAGTATAAAGCAGCTTGAGGAGACCTTGCCATGATGCAATATAGTATTAAATATTACTGAATTTTAAATACATCTATTATAGCATCAAAGTAAAACAAAACGAAAAAAAGTATACTTCAATGAAATTAATCAAAATGCCTAATCTGGCAAAATAAGAAAAGAAAAAAGGTTTCACCTTTAAATAAAAATCCAAATCAAAAACACATTCTGATTTTTGTTGTGTGTTGTTTTGTTTTTTTTTCCTTTTGTGTTGTCAAGTATAAAATTTTTGCACTCTGTCATGGTCTCGGTGTCTGCCCGGCCGGCTCCGCAAGGCTACATATGTTTATCGTGTTGCTGCTTTCTTCCACTCGTCATTCGCACCTGTCTGCAATTACGCTGCAAAGTGTCCTGTCTGTATGGAGACTGAAGCTGTGTCCCAATTCAGGGTCTGCACGCTTGAAGTACGCATTTTAAGTGTGATTACGTCACCTCCACGCGACGACGGCTGTCCCAATTCGAAGTTGTTGTTTTTTTTTTTTTGTTTGTTTTTTAACTTTATTTATCACATTTTAGACATACAATCAAGTAAAACAGGGATCACATAAAAGATGACATTGTGGTAGTACAATGAGGAACAGAGAGAGTGACAAAGACGGTGAGACAAAAGTGAGAACAAAAAATAAAATAAATTAAGGGGAACATAAATAAACAACCGGACATAGTGGTGGTAGACAAACAGAAGAAGACGGCCGTAGTGATCGATGTAGCGGTTCCGAATGACAGCAATATCAGGAAGAAGGAGCACGAGAAGCTGGAGAAATACCAAGGGCTCAGAGAAGAGCTCGAGAGGATGTCACCGCACTAGGTGCGGTGACTCCCAGGCTAGGTGAGTGGCTCCAGCAGATCCCGGGAATAACATCGGAGATCTCTGTCCAGAAGAGCTAAGATACTGCGCAGGACCCTCAAGCTCCCAGGCCTCTGGTAGAGGTAGAGGACCCGAGCTTGAAGGATAAACCGCCCGCAGGGGGCGTGCTGGGTGTTTTTATATATATATATAAAATTGACGATATATATATACATATATACATGTGTGTATATATATATATATATATATATATATATATATATATATATATATATATGTATATATATGTATATGTGTATATATATATATATATATATATATATATGTGTGTGTGTGTTTGTGTGTGTATCATAATAATCATTATATCATAATAACCTATAATAACCTAAGGCTGCATATTAAGGCCGATTACGTCACAGCGGCGCTCCGAAGGCTGTCCCAATGTAAAGGTTGCTCGAAGTGCAGCCCCCAAATGCGTCCTTCATTTCCCTGAATTTTAAGGCTGTGGCGGTGTAGACTTCGTGGCCCAACATTTCCCACAATTCATAGTGCGGCAGTCGGCGTGTATAAAGTATAAATAAATAAATAAAAATAAATAAAAGTTATCAACATTTCAAGTAAAAATGTAACGTAAAACACTTACAGTGTTGAAAAAAATATTAGTATCGGGTAATTTCAAAGTGAGTGAAGGGCTGAGTTGAGTTGATGCATTATGTTACATTTTCCTATGTTGGGTTTTTGCGCAACGTATAGTCTCAGAAACTCTCCTGTATGGGGAGAAAACTTAGTTATGGCGACACCTATTCAGTTTAGTTATCTAATAAATGGCATGATAGTTATTATTTACTCATTAATCAAATAATTAATGGGTTTATTATTTATTGAACTCTACTGGATTACTCTTACATATCTGTTTTCCAGTCTAGACAGCGAGGTAGATAAAATGTTAATGTTACTATAACGCAAATGCCTCCCATGTTCCTTTGCGGCACATAGGCGGTTTCTTATCAGCACCTTGCGTAGCCACTCTTCGCTTTAGGATCTTTGGTCTACCTAGTATCGTCAAATATCGCGGTAGCCGCCTCCCTATCTCTACGCAATGTGCCGTGCTGCTTCTAGCGGCGCTGGTGACAGTGCTGAAAGCTGTTGGGGTGAGTTTTTAATATTTTATCCCTTTTAGCAGAAGAATTTAAGCGTGTACTGGTAATATATCAATAATAGTTTTCTTGTTTGGTCAGTGAGTACTTAGAGGTGAATTGGTGAGTCAGCGCTTAGTCGTACGCACAGTTCGGGCCTGGGTGGGGGCTGCCTTGTTACAGCTCCACATAAATCACGCAAGGGCCGAGGAGTACAACAGCATGCTAGCTAACCGTAGTCGCTACTAGCTACTTAGCATTGCCAATGGCCTAGTTATGCTGTCGAAGGTATAAATAAACAGGCGCGTGATGTTTTTCTAAGACGTATTAGAGTCTGGCGAAGAAAAAGCACGTGTGTAAAATGAATGTGGTTTACTTTAGAGACAAAGATGGCATTTAAATAGATTTAAGCACGAGGCTTATATCTAGCTTCTTTGTTGTTCCGTCCTCGTGCAGTTAACGCCGATAATGTTATTATTGCGTTATCGACGTAAAGAAATGAATAAACTGAGTGTTTATATTTAACGTTGTTCTTGACTGGCAAGAAATTAAAATGTAAATAATTATAAGTACTTTTTAAAGAACTGTCCTGGTGTCGGCAGTCACTTTTGGCATTGTCTGTTCTTAACTCTATTGTCCGTTTAGCCTAAATAGCCCGTGTTGCAGGTTGGCGTGTGATACGATCCAGTTCTAAAAAACGTCTCCATTAAAATATGATTTCCAGTTAAAAAATTCTTTATAATCAGTCCCAGCTAAATTAATACATAGAAATTCTACATATTTTGACTGATGGCCGAAACCACATTAAACATTAATGTGAAAGAGAAGTCGAAATGCTATCTCTATGTACAGTGTACAACGTTGAACCATTGCTTAATTACCAGCAAACTTTATGTTCAAGGACTCCAAGCTGCACAGGAGTTAAGTCATCGGGTAATTACAAAAGAACTGAATGCGTTTTAGTTAAAGAAATTCTTCATCATTAACTTAAGTGTTGCTAAAGACAGTGGAGTAGTAGCTGTTTACGACGATTAGCATCGGCGAATGTTAATCTGTCAGGTTCTGTTTGTCCACACAAGGTCAGTAAGACATCCTTAAATGTGATTGTGCGGGTTACTTTGCTTAATGAGCAAAACAGAACTAAAGGAACGAAGTTTTAACGAACTATGTTTTAGTTTATTGTGTGTTTTGAAATCGACTGGTTAGACGTAACTTTCGTAATGGCGTTGCATACCGAAACGTGTTGGATCAGGCCATGTTGGCTGTTCCAGCTGAGGATAGCGGATTGCTGAGAAGTCACATGGTGGTTCCTGTCGGGGCGGTTGTTTTGTTTGCCCAGAGAAAAGACTGTCGTTTAATAAATGTCCAATCATAAGAGATATCTTTCCCACACTATTAAATAACAAATAGTTTGGTCCCAATTGAAATAATAAATAAATAAACAAAAAACATGGTTAAAACGGCCGATCGCTGCTAGTTGTGTCGTGAGTGGATTTTTTTTTTCTCGTTTCCTGCGAAATAAAAAGCAGAAAAAATCCTAGATACCACAGAAGCTGTCTTCGGTTCCTGGCTCATAGCCTTTAATACACGTATGCAGTCAACCTTGTAGCAATCACATTTGAGCCTTTTAACAACGTCATATTCTAACCTAGTGGGATGTAAGAAGGGAGACATTGCAACATAGTCACAGCAGAATAGATATCATGTGTCCTTGGTTGGCTCAGCTATCTTGTTTTCAGAGCAGGGTATTTAGGTCAACAACATCCTGCTCTGGTGTGTTGTATGTTACTTGGAGTTTCTGGAAAAAATGTTTGGTTTTTTGGGGGGGGGGGGAGAGATCATACACATGTTACAATGCTTTGTTTGATTGCCATATTAGCCCCTCTGAAAATCTTTACAGTGGTGTGCATGCAGAACAAGGGGGGGGGGGGGGGGCTGAATGATGAAACAGAGGGCCTTGGTCTGAAATGTTGCCATAAATAACATAGCCTGAACTGAAGGTATGCACAAGGACTTGTTGATCCAAAGTACTTGTCAGCTGCATAGCATTGTATCTAGAGGCATTTGAGGAAAGCTTATTTTTGTACTTGAGTGCGGCTAAAGAATCAAATGTTCCCAAAAAACCTCAGGCTGCTGGTGCTTGGGGTTTTTACTTGTTTTCATGTGACAGAATAGTCATATTAGCTGACAGTGTAATTAAATTTTTCTCTCTCACTACAGACTCATGGAGCCCTTGGGCCATTTTGTATTTAACCTAAATTTAGATCAGTGGAGTTGGTGGTAAGTTTTCATCTAACCAGATCTTCTTTTTTTCTTCATCCCCCTTCAAACAGTATGAAGTGAAACCGAACTGAATTTTTGTACCATCCGCAACTGCTTCAAGTTCAGATCAAATCAAAGAAACTGAAGACAAACCTCCCAAAACAAAGTCAACACTGAAGAAGCGTGGGTGAAAAAGGATCACTTCAAGGATTTAAACGCAAAAAGTAACCAAATCCTGAAACGACCAAAGAATACGCACATCATCCCAACCGCGAAGTGGAAGAGAAGCAAACTTGCGCCCAAGCATATTCTGAGAAGACCAGAGTTGATCTGAAACCAGAAGTCTGTGCCTACTCAACAGCTTTGACAAAGCACACGTCCCAACGCTGCTCCTAGCCCTCCTCATCCTCACTACACCGCCGACTCACCACCGGGGTGTGGAGTGGGCTGCTATCTGCTAGTTGTTGTTGTTGGTTTTTTTGTTTTGTTTTTTCCTTTTCCCCACTTCCATAGCTCCCTTCCCCAACTTACCCCCTTTTTTTTCTCCTTTTTCCTGAGCAGTGTTTTTTGCACCTGCCTTTGCCTTTTTGTTTTATTTTTGCTCTAAATTTCCACCCCCCTTTTTTATTTTTTACTTTTATGCAACATCTAGAACTTGTGCCAGAAACTGTAACAAGTGTGCGTGTTCAACTGTGTGCGTGAAGAGGTCCACAAAAACTGCTAGTTCATCAAAATCCTGAGAGATACAAGACACAAGGCGACCAATAAAGGTAGGTCTCGAGTCAGTTGAAGCCCTTCATAGCGTGTTTTTGATGGCTGTAAATGTACTTCTGGTTATGTCACACGTTTTGCTCATCATTACCTCTCTGTATTATTAGGTTTATTAGTGGCAAACTAATTTTTTTTCTTTTTGTACCTCATTTAAATTTCTATATGTAGGACAATATTTTAAGCTGTTGTTTGCAGCAGCCAATTCCAAGCTACCGCAGTGCTTGGTTAGACTTGAATCTTGCATACTTATTGCTTTCTCCATGTGACATCACATCCTTTTGGTGGAGTGAGTGCAGGAAGTGATACTTGGTGTAAAATTTTGATTTGATCTTAGTGACCTCTACATTGTCCTTTTGTTAAAGATAACTATTCTGAAAATGTGAAAGAAGCCAGCACCACTGAGCCACCACCACCTCCAAATACTTGAAGTAGTCATTCAGTTTTGTTGGAAAATGATTTACTTGCCTTCCCTTACCTGATCCACACTCTTCCTATTTTGTCGTTCTCAGGCCATACCCCCCCCCCCCCTCCTTTTTTTTTGCCTTCTCCCCCCCCCCCCCCCCCCCCCTTTTTTTGTATCCTCTCTGGGGATTAAAGCCTGCAGCTATTTTCCTTTTTGTTTGTGACACTTGGCACACTGGCTGACCTGCCTTACCTATTATGTTTGTTCCTCTCTTCACCCTTGCAGACATCCAGCGGTGTATCATTGGGTGGTTGCATAAGAATAGTATTTAACACTCAAGCAAAAAATTCCAACAAAAAACAAAAACCTATATCAAAGTTCAGCAAGTGCTCAAGCAAGTTTTGTTCAAGTTTATGGGAAAATATGGGCAGCCCCTGGAAAGGCTTTGTTGAGTTTACCTTGCCTGCGTCGCCACCCACCGCGTTTGTTAGCGCTGACCTGAGCAGCACCTCCCCTGTCGGACTCAGCCTGTCGCCATATGGCCGATCCGTAAGTTTCACCTTCCCACCTTTCTACGTGCCCCACCCCATCGAGCACCCATCCACCCACCTTGCCCCGCATCTTTGCTGTGAATGGCATAACTTCTTTCATCTTTTCAGGCTCCCAAGACTAGCCTCTACTCAGTTATTTTCTTGCAGGGTGAGGGGTGTTCTGCCAACTAGACAACCGAAATTTGATGTAAACGAGCACTTTTAATTTTCATTTTAAATTGTTTTTATTATTTTTATTTTATTTTTTCACATTGTACCCTCCCCGATTAATATTCAGACTGGTAAAAGGGAGGGCAGTGACTCAAGATGGACAATATTAACACTTCAACGTAACTACACACAAAATCCAGGACCACAGATGCATATGAAAGGTGGATACTTGTTGGTTCTCAGGAAAACTGAAAATTGATCTTAAGTCGATGGTATTTACAGTACTCATCCATCAGCACTGGACCAAAGCCCTTAATTCTCTTTGGGGATTCATGTGCGTTTGCGTTGTGTCATAAGGAGTCGTGATAGTTGCAGGACAGGGGCTAGCAAGAGGCTGCTCTGGGATCCCCTCCCTCTTCCCCCATTACTCATAATCCATCACCAACTTCCTGTCCACTGTAGATGCACCGCTCTTTGACCTGTCATTTGCATTTTCTGATTCTCCATCTTTACTTTTTTTTTTTTTAATTGCAGCACTGTTTTTAAATCATTCCCATGACTGTCTGTGCCAATAATGTATTTTAGATATCTTTTTAGTGTTGCTTCCTCTGTAGATCCGTTCCTGTTTGAGTGCGCTCTAGTACTACCAGGGACTTGGTAGCGCTCCAAATATCGCTCCCTTCAACATGAAATTTTCAGGGTTGAGTGATCTGATGGTTTTACTGCCTGCTATTGTTCCTGGTTTAAGTATTGGTGGTGGTTGTGATGACTATCTAGTCCATTGCTTTTTGTAGAACACGTCAGAATGTGGTGGGCCTAAAGGACTCTATAATACCGCAAAAGTTGAGTTATAAGTTCAGCAGGTTTTGTCTGAGATGATGGGAAACTGTAGGCAGAGTAAAAGCCAAACGTTCCATTTCTCTGCAGCATATCCCAGTCCTGTCCCCAGTGTCAGAAATGGAAAGAGGCTCCTCTGAACCTCCAGTGGCTCGCAACACTGGCTCTACCCCATCTGCTTCTACTGGTCCCGTACCTATCCCCCGTTCCTCCTCCGTCTCTTGCCATCCCCACCCAGGCAGTAAAAAACACAAGCGGACACCTTTGTATCAGAGATCAGTAAGGAGGCATATCTGATGGTGCCCACACTGACCTAACCACTCAAAGCTGCTGGTGTGTTGTGACTTTTGCTAACAGCATGGATGAAAACAAATGCCCCAAAGATTAACTAGGGTGCGTTTTGACAAGTTTCTGGTGATATTGCCATGTAATCAGTAGTTGGTTAATGGATGGAAACACATTGAATGTTTGTCTAACCAGAACTGTGTGAAATTCTGCCACACTGCTGTAAATGGAGTGAGTCAAGTTCAGCTTCAGGTGCATGAGTGAAAAGGAAACCCTACTGTGTTATGTTTGTGGTCTAAGTTTGAAATCAGTGCGTCTTAGCCCCCAAAGATTCTCGTGTGGCTTTACTTGCTCACCCTGCCCCCTCCACACTTTCCCTGAAAGTGCTATACTTGCATGTTTGATTTTTCATTTTCTTTTGTATTTATTTCGTTTTAGGTTGGCATCCAACACAGCTGCTGCATCCTAATTGTTAAACTACATGTTTATGTACTGCTGGTAGCTTTCTTTTTAATACTTGCTTCTCTTCTTCTCTAGATGAGTTTTGACCCAGGCATGCTCCACAACAATGGGCACACTGCATATGCCAATGGCTCAGGGCCTGGCATTAGAGAGACTGGTGTGGTGGAGAAGCTCTTGACTTCCTATGGGTTTATCCAGTGCTCTGAACGTCAGGCTCGTCTCTTCTTCCACTGCTCCCAGTACAATGGCAACCTGCAGGAGCTTAAAATAGGAGGTGAGGGTGACTTACTGAAAAGAAACTTACTTGATTTCCTGCTGACTTTATTGAAACTTAGGTTGTATTTGTCATTTGAAGTTTGCTCATTTTCTTTTCTATTTGTTGTCCCTTTCTCTGTAGATGATGTAGAGTTTGAAGTTTCCTCTGACAGGCGCACTGGCAAGCCCATAGCAGTGAAGCTGCTTAAGATAAAGCCAGAAGTGCTGCCAGAGGAGCGCATTTCGGGCCAGGTGGGGCCAGACCTGCACGCCTATCCCTTTACTGTGCTGCATGGTTATATTCATCCAGTTAAGGAATACCATTTTATTTTTGGTTATGTCCTTGTCTGTCAGCTTAGCTTTTTTTATTTTATTTTTTGGGGCAAGCAGTGTCATTCTTATAATTGTCAAGCTTGTCTCTCATCCTGATTTACAGTTTAAATGTAAACTAAAAACTGGCATGAGTGTCTGCTTGAGATGATGAATGTCTGAACAAATGTGTACGAATGAGAATTTCTCACTTGACAACTCAGTTCTGTATTTTATACAACAGCCAGTTTCCCAAACACTTGGTATCATTGGTGATAAACATAACTACATGATGCCACTAACCTTGTTATTTGATATAAACAAATTACTCAAATCTTCATTTAGAGCATTCATGCACCTGCATTTGTACAATTTGAGATTCAGGCATTTTATTCATCTCATTTCCATACTTTTTTTTTTTTTTATTTGGCTTTGTAGCTGTCTATTCAGCCCAATGAAACAGTGGTTTAATGGCTTCTACCTGTAATTTCCCCCCCTTACTGCAGGTTGTGTCATCAATCCCGTTGCATTTGGATGGAAAGTCTGCTCATGGACAGGTGCCCACTGGCAGTGTCTGCTATGAAAGAAATGGGGTAAGATGGGTGGCATGGATTACACTTTGAGTCAGCAAGCTGCAGCATGTTAATGTAATTGAGTGGGTTTCTTCTTTAAATTCATCTCCTGTCCTCTGTAGTAGACTTTGTACAGAGGCAGTTGGTTAACTTCTTGCATCTTTTGTTTGAGTTTGCTAAATGCTTATTTGATCAATCTAACATGATTACTAATGAAAAAGGGCAGAAGCCAGTGTTTGTAGGTGTTGCTTTTAGTCAAATTAGGTGGCACTGAGTCAATGTAAAGCCTTCAGCCTCCACAGCACATGGCAGTCTTTTCTTCACTCAGTTTCATTGTTGGTAGTTTTGAATATTACATAGTTATTAAGTGTTTTTTAAATCAGTGGTGTCTTTTCACAGGAAGTATTTTACCTTACATATACTCCTGATGACGTGGAGGGAAATATCCATTTGGACACGGGGGACAAAGTCAGCTTCTATATGGAGACCAATAAGCAGTAAGTGTGCAGCACTTGTAGCATAAATGCCATAAGCAGCTGTCACTGGGTGTTTAATGTTCATTCCTTTGTGGTTTTTCAGTACTGGTGCAGTCAGCGCTCGTAATATTCAGCTTGTGAAGAAAAAACAGATGAGGTGCCAGGGTGTAGTGTGTGCTACAAAGGTAAGATCCAATCAAAACAACTTTTTTTTTTTTTCCCTCTTTTTTTTCTCTCTCTAGTGGAATATCTTTGAAATTTGACAAAACAAAACAAATTGCCTAGAATAGTTGAGTATTGGGTGAACTTTACGGTTTGTAAAGTTTGCTTGGATATCTAAAGCGTGTGTCTGTGGGGCTGTGCGATATGACCAAAATCTCATATCCCAATAAATCTCGGGCAGCGCAACTTGCAGGAAGTGTTTCCAGCTGCGTGTCATGTAGCTGGAGTCAAGTGTTTTAACCGATGCATGAAACTATACATTTTTAGACAGAAGTTGTAACGGCCGCCGTTTTCTTTCAGTATTTATTACACGGCGTGCTGCGGGGAAAAGCCTGTTCTAACGTTTGAGTTTAAGGTTTATTTTTTTAACACCTGGCGGCTCTTTTTTACTTCTCATCTGTAAATAATCTGCTCTTTCACGTGATTCAGTTTATTTTGAAAAGTATCAACAGGATCTTGAGCTTTATTGTGAAAGGTTTATGTGGAACATAAACAAGTGGACACGCAATGGTGTTACCGTCGTTGTCGCTAACCACAACGCATAAAAACAGGCGCTTGTCCGTCCGTAGTGTGGTTATATAAAAGATAAGAGAAAGAACTTTAAGAAATTAATAAAGCAACTACAGTGACCATCAAAACGGTGAAAAAATATTGCTGTAAACAGTTTATTTTGTGACACCACGAAACAAACGATGGCGTAAAATGAAATGATAGATGTTTTTATATCGTCATCTCGAACAGCCGTGTGTGTGTGTGTGTGTGTGTGTCTCTGTCTCTCAATGCTGTCTAGTCAGATACATGATTTGTCATGTTTGTAGAATATAACAGTGGTTACAAAAACAACTTAATTTTGCCCTTGGCAGGCTTTTTTCCCCTCCTCATTCGTTCCCAAGCTTTATTACAATTGCTCAACTATTGAAACGGGACCAACCTGTTATGCTGAACCTTGTTTTCAATTTCAGGAGGCCTTTGGATTCATTGAAAGAGCAGATGTGGTGAAGGAAATCTTCTTTCACTACAGCGAGTTCAAAGGTGATCTAGAGGCTCTTCAGGCTGGAGATGATGTGGAGTTCACCATCAAAGATAGAAATGTGAGTGCTACCTTTTTAGGAATTTCAGTAGAACGTTTTGAAAATGTATCACTCAGCTTTAGCTCTACTTTTGACTGTCTTTGTAACTCTTAAAGGACTTTGATTAATTTGTAACCTTCAATAGGGTAAAGAAGTAGCAACAGACGTGAGGCTCCTCCCTCAAGGAACCGTCATCTTTGAGGATATCAGCATTGAGCAGTTTGAAGGCACCGTTGTAAAGGTCATTCCCAAAGTCCCCACCAAGAACCAGGCAAGGAGATTCTGATAAACCTTATTTAGTAGAAGACAGTTTGTTGTTGTTAAAGGGAGCATGGACTACAACCCAAGAATTTAAAACAATTTTAACAGATATGTAAACTTTGTTTCCACAGAATGACCCTCTGCCTGGTCGTGTCAGTGTAAGGATGGGTTTCAATGACAAGGAACTGCCGTTTGGCGAGAAGGACACAAAGACCAAGGTGACTCTTTTGGAAGGAGACCACATACAATTCAACATCTCTACTGATCGCCGAGACAAGCTTGAGCGGGCTACCAACATCGAAATCTTGCCAGACACTTTCAAGTTCACCAAGGAGAATCGTGAAATGGTAGCTTGCAAAACAGCAGCTATAAATGGTTTTAATTATGTTATAGTACATTCATCACAGATGTTGATTATGATGCATCATCATGTATTCTTTTAGGGGGTTATTGCAGCTATACGCGATGGCTTTGGATTCATTAAGTGTGTGGATCGGGATGCCAGGATGTTCTTTCACTTCAGTGAAGTCCTAGAGGAGGGCCAGCTTCATATCTCAGATGAAGTGGAGTTCACTGTTGTGCCTGTAGGTCCTGTTTATAAGCTTTTCAAAAAAGTATGTATTTTCTATTACCTAAGCAGGCACATTCAAGTTACTTTTAAGTAAAAATACTAATATAAATGTCATCCCTGCCAGGATATGCTGTCAGCTCAGAGAAACCATGCAGTGCGCATTAAGAAGCTTCCGAAAGGCACAGTGTCTTTCCATATCCAGTCTGAGCAACGTTTTGTGGGTGTAGTGGAAAAGGAAGTTGTTGGAAACACCGCCAAGAACATCAGTCCCACCAAGGGCAAGGAGAAGGTAACACAGCTTTTAACTTAAATCATCCCCATTTATGACACTACCCTCGAAGCCCATTTCCCCCTCATCTATCCCTATTTTCACACTGTTTTAGTTCTAATGTTCCTCTTTGCTTTCCTCCTCCAATGACTTCCTGTTCATGCTTCTTGTTGGTTAGAAAAAAGATAAGGTAGGACTGAGACCTGCATGAAGCTACATGAAAGTGCATCACAATTAAAGACACTCCAGTTGTACAAACTATCAGTGTCGCAATTTGTTTTACTAACACATAATCTAAAGAAGCTTTTTGTCACGTAAAGTCTAGAAATCCAATGATCAAGTGAAGTGTTGTGGTTGTGCCGAGACTTGCTGTCTGATAAATCTTTCTCTTGCTTTTAAAGGGTAAAGTTGTAGAAAAGGTTAGTCTTTGTTAACCTCTGACCCTCTCGTGTCCTTCACCTCATTAATTTACAGTGTGAGGTTTGATCATCATTTAACCCATGGAATCTGGAATTGAGGCTTCACTTTGTTGTAGGGCTGCACAAAAGTAATCCGAATGCTAGTGGTTTTTTTTGGGGGGGGGTTGTCCTCCTCTTAGTGGTTGTCAGCCTGTTGTATTTAAAATGTGTGCAGCAAGTTTTTGGTTCTTCCTAATAATTGTAAACTACACCCAGATTTTTGATTTTGTGTTTTAACAGTTCAATTAAGCGCTACTGGTTTTGCATTCAAAACGATATACAGTAACTGAAATGGCAAACGATGGATTAAGAGCCATTTTCAGTCAAGTAACAGTGTTTTAGTTTTTTATTATTAAATATCTAGCATTATAAAGCCAGTAAAGTTAATGCTGTGATTGGTTCACGCAGTCACTGCTCTCAATAATTAAAACTAGAGCAGTGAATAATTATGCAGCCCTAAATTGTAGGGTAAAGCTCAACACTGCTTGTAGTAGAATACTACTACTACTACTACTACTACTAACTAGGCTGCTACAGCATGATGCATTGCACACATTTATCTTTAATGCTTATGTGGGCTGTGTGCACAGAATTTTCTAATACACTAGTCATAAATGACTTGTTCTCTTTTAAATTGGAGACATGAACAAAATGAGCATAAGCTGGTAAAATGTAGGATTGCAGAGACATTTGGCCAACACTGCTAGTCTTAATTCAGCGGTTCCCAACCCCCGGGCCTCGGACCAGTCCGTGAGACGTTTGGTACTGGGCTGCGAGAGTTGAGGCTCAGGTGTATGGTTTTTATCGGTTTTCAATGTTATTTTGTTATTGTTTTTATCGTTAACTCTGTTTTCCTGGGTGTTTTCACGTGTGTTATGAATAAATCTTCTTTTTTTTTCGGTACCGGTACTAGTTTTATTTTGTTGTATTTATCCGCGACACCTTAAAGGCTGGTCCGTGAAAATATTGTCGGGCATAAACCAGTCCGTGGCGCAAAAAAGGTTGGGGACCGCTGTCTTAATTGGAAAGATGATCCAAGTTTGATGTGTTGCTTTTATTGTAGGAGTCTGAGGAGGGAGTGATAGCATATGAAGACTGTGGAGTGAAGCTCACTGTGCCATACCATGCCAAGGACCTAGAGGGAGGAAGTCACCCACAGGTTGGGGACAAGGTAGTAACACTTGTTTATTTTGCTTGAGCGCAAATGTGGTTTCCACTTTGTAATTAGCCTAATTAGTCCAGTTGAAAAAAGTCTTTTTGGAGGCATCTTTCCATAGCAAACAGTTGATGCTACAATTCATCTTTTGAAGGTTTGAAGTTTAGTTGTTGAAAGCTTGAAGCTTTTTTTCTTTTTCCCCGTGCAACTTGTGTGTTTGTCCTCTAGGTGGAGTTCTCAATCAATGAAGTGAAGCGAACTGGCCAACAGAGTGCCGTCTCCATCCGGGTCCTCAACCGTAATGCCTCTGGTGCCAAGAGACTGCATGGATTTGTTGCTGCACTGAAAGATAACTTTGGTTTCATTGAGACAGCAAATCATGACCAGGAGGTGTTCTTTCACTACAGGTAATGATTTAAGTTTGAACACACCTCTGGGTTGGGGTATTCATTTATTAATGCCAGATAACTCGCTTTAGTATCAAATTCTCAGACTTATGCTTTTGTTTTTAGTGAAATGTGCGGAGACTTGGATAACTTGGATCTGGGAGACACAGTGGAATACAATCTTTCAAAGGGAAAAGGAAACAAAGTCAGTGCTGAAAAGGTCACCAAGGTTGCTGCAGGTATCAGTGACTCACTTCCAGTTGTTTTTGGTACATTTGTTTGGCATTTTGTAGGTAGGAATGATTGCAAATAAAATCCACTGCTTTCCCGTCATAGTGAATGGAATTGGTGAAGATGTTGGTGGGACAGTGATGACAGGGAAAGTTATCCGTCCTATACGCAGTGTTGACCCCTCCCAGACTGAATACCAAGGGCTTGTTGAGTTCTCAGAGGAAGGTTGGTGTCACATTATGACTACACATTTAAACAGTTTATTTGTAGAAAGTAAAATTGATTCCTCCCCCTTTAATTTTCAGGCGGATCAAAAGTGCAGAATTATCCATTTGGAATCATGAGTATGGCAAACAAGTCTGATTGTTTGCAAAAAGGAGAACAGGTGAAGTTCCAGGTTTGCACAATAACCCAGACTGGACAGAAGATGGCCTGTAATGTGGTTCCGCAGCGTAGAGCCATGGTGGAGTGTGTTAAAGACCAGGTAGTGTTCAGTTTTTGTTTTTTCCTCTCCTCAATTGCATGATTTAAAACAACAAAAAACACACTGGGTAGTAGGTGGTCATACTTTAAAACTCAAAATTGTGATTAATTTCCCCCCTCCCTCCCCCCTCCAGTTTGGCTTTATCACATACGAAGTTGGTGATAGCAAGAAGTTATTCTTCCATGTAAAAGAAGTGCAAGATGGTCTGGAGCTTCAGACTGGGGATGAAGTGGAGTTCTCAGTTGTCCTCAATCAACGCACAGGAAAATGTAGTGCCTGCAATGTGCGCAGAGTCAGGTAAGAACTTGATCTTTAAATTTAGAACTGGACTGTGGCTGGTATGTTTAACGCAGTGGGCCTTCACATTGTTTGTTCATTGTGTTCCTCTTGCAGTGAGGGGCCTAAACCAGTGGCGACTCCACGTCCTGACCGCCTGGTGAACAGACTGAAGAGTATCACGCTTGATGATGCCAGTGCTCCTCGCCTGGTCATTGTAAGGCAGCCTCGTGGTCCTGACAATTCAAAGGTATGATGAGATTATCAGATGGTGCCACATCTGATGAATTGTGCTAACCTGTAAGTTTGCATAGCCTTTTAGAAATGACATTGGCTAAAAGGAATTTGGAGCCATCCATGTTACTGATCAGAATGAAGTATAATGAAATCATTTGCTACAGTGACTAAAAAAGACACTTGGCGAGCATTTCAGGGGTTTAACAGTTTCCTTCCTGAAAACTTTTTTTTTCTTTCCTTTGTTTTAATCGTAATTAAACTTATTCTGTCTTTACAGGGCTTCAATGTGGAGCGGAAGACTCGCCAGCCTGGTGTCATTGACTGAGCAATACAGGGCCTACCCCCATTTGGTGTTGGAGGGACGCTGTCGCCGAGAGCAGCAGCAGGGGATAAGGGAATTTAATTTGACACATGCTTGTACACAAACTCATCCGCAAAACATACGCACACATACAGTAATTGGCATGTGTAATCTTTGTCCCCAGTCTGCAGTGGAACTTTTCTTATTCCACAGTTCCCTGCTTCCCATGTATGATGTACTTGATACAGAGTTCCACGCTGCAGTGTACATGGGGACCTCTGAGTGTGTGCGTATGATGTATCCTAGAATTGATTAGTGTGTAATGGAGGTATTTGTTTCTAAGGGGCTTGTTCCCTCCAAGTCAGAGTGGTGACTGTGTGGCTGTCTACGTCCTGATTTTGTTTGTCTGGAATTCTGCACCTGTAATCTGTCCGCTAGTTTGACTGGGCGAGTGACTGTTGGCATGTGTTTGAACCTCAGCTCCATATTCGTTCTTACTTTTTGCTCCCTTACCGATGGAAACGTAATAACTTTGCTATCAGGTTTCCACTCCTGTATGCTTTCCTACAAAACGCATAAAGTAAAGCTCCCTCCATAAGGAGGATCATATTTCTCATATGTGCAAGCTTAAACCGAGGATTCTTCTCTGCTCGTTTTTTTTGAGCAGTTTTTAATGCTTTATTGAAGTGGAAGCATGGCGCGTGTGTGATATATGTGAATGTCAAAGTAGTTAATCTAATGGGATTTACTTCCACCAGTCTGGAGTTTTGATGCCTTTTTGGTATTCACATGCTCCACTTCAGCATTTCTTTTTCTTCCTCTTTTCTCTCTCCCCTCCCAGGTGCAGAATTCCTTGTGGCATCTTATATCTGCAGTTCTTTTATACTTTTTTTTTCATTTTGTTTGTTTGTTTCTTGCACATAATTTTTTTTTTCTTTTTTTTTTTTTTTTTTTTTTTTCTCCATCGAAACTTAATCTGCTAATATTAAGAATAAGGTGCCTAAAAACTGAAAGCAAAACGAAATAAACAAAAACAAAACAAAAAAAATATTTAGATGTGTCCTCTGATCCCAGCCAACCGCCAAAATATTCAGAACAATCTTAGGGTGGCTTTCTCTTAAAGTAGGAAAAATACTGATATGCATCCCAAACCTGTGGGTTGACGTATACTATACGTAATGTGTGCTGCTTTTTTTTTTTTTTTTTTTTTTTTTTTTTTTTTTAAAGTGGAATTTGGAAACTTCAAATATAACAAAACCAATGTAACTTAAAGGAAAAGGGGTGAAGTATTAGAAATTCAGTTTTTAAGAAAAACTGCATTAGAAATCGGGAGATCAGCTTGTGCGCTCTGGAGATGAGCTGTTGTGCCTCTGCACGTTAAGTTACAGTCAAAATTAATTTCTCTGGAGATCACCGGGTTTCAGTTGAACCGCGTACAGAGGTTCTCATGTACTTTTGTTAATGTTCTTGAATGAAACAATTGAATTAAAATTTTATGAAATTCACGAGCTGTACTGTTTTCTTTTCAGAGGAAGCCTGTAGGTGTTCTTTGAGACTGAATAAAACAACTTGAAAGCAAAATAAATGCTTGTGAAGTTCATTTTATTATATAGAGCAGTTTGTCTGACATTGGCTAGTTGTGAGAGAGAAAGACATGCATAAGTAATCAGTTAATAAAACTACATTTGATAAACAATGTTTTATATTCAGTGCGGTCTTTGATTCCACTATCAGCTGTTGTAGCCTGGTGATGTCTGTAAAATCTCAGAACGGTTGCATTTGATGAAGAGGGAAGTTTAAATGTGAGGGGGAAAATGGTCAAGATGTCACACCAACACAGCTACAAATGAGGGAGGAATAAGACATCGATGTATTTGTGGTGCTACGTTCCCTGTAGTGAGTGGAAAATAACTTGATCACTGCAATTTTCCACATCTGCCAGTAAGAATGACCAAAGATCCACAAAGCCATGTTTTTCACTAAATTTAAGTCTGTAAATGTTGTGTCTGTATAGATTTTAAGATGCTGGTAGGAAAGTCCAACTACGTGCAATATTAAGACTGTCTTGAGGGCAAGGAGTAACAAGGTATGTGCATTTTGATGTTAAACAGCAGTTGCAACAAAAGCAACATTGTCATGCAGTGTGGATACACTGACAGCTGATGGTGAGGATAAATTCATAGAGGAAGCTTAAAGCTTTCAGTCTAGTCCTACACGTCAAATCAGTCTTCAGTTTGGCTTGCTTGAATATTATGACCAAGTCAGTATAATTATTCATTGGTGCACCAGAGCAGGTTTAAGTATGAAAAACACTTCAGATGTGCTAAAATACAGAGGAAGTCAAATGTGAAAGAAAACTAAACTGGTCTCTTCCTTTTTAATATCAGCTCCTTTCTCTTACAATAGTTTTTAATGATCTGTTTAATTATTTTGGACCCACTGAAGGTAAATAAACTGAGGAGCAATTAAAGTTCAATACTTGCTGAAGGGCTTTATCCCAGCCCAGAACATGCAGTAAGCACTGGTAATAAATTTGGAATGGAAAGTGTGAAGGATCATTGTCTTTTAACGCCAGGACATTGATTCTAAACCTTGGTGCTGCTCAAATATATAGTGAGCTCAGAGCGGTGAATCTTAGTCTGTGATTGAGATCTATGGGCTTCTGACCAGCGTGTCCACCACTCCCTTAGCTCGGTGGGTCCAGTGGGCCGCCGCTCCTTTATTTGGTTTGGATGAACTAGAGCGTGAGGATGGCTGGTGTCTTCTCTGGGCAAGAACTTCCTGTTGACATTTACACTCCCATCTGCACTGGATTGCTCCAGATTGTCATCCTGGGCCGAGACGGCGTGAATTTCACTGGCACAATTTGAGTTGAGTTTTGAAGCCGTCTCAGAATCTTCTTGAGCGGCACCTCTGAAAAAATCAAGCCACTGCATTTTGCACTTGTACTCCTCCAGTTTAGCCTTGCATTCCACGGCCTTCGCTCTCATCTCGAGGAACTGATACTGCAAATCCTTCTCGTAACCTTCCTCTGATTGTAACTCGTTTTCCCAAAACCTGATCTGCTCCATCTCTTCCACTATCCTCTCTTGTGCTTCCTGTTCAGCTATTCTGGCCCTTTGATGTTCCTCAAGGTCAAAAATCTGCCTGTCTATACGTGTTATCTGGGCCTGTAGGTCCTGCAAGGACTTGAGCTGACATATTATGGTTTCTCTGAGAGTATTTTTCTCCTCCTCGGTCCTGGCAGCAGTTGAACCACACAGGTTGGATTTTGCCTCATTTGTTTTTTTAGAGTGTTTGCTCTCTTTACCCCTTGTCTGATTTCCTATGCAGCAGGAGGTTTGATGGTCCAGTTCTGACTTCAAAGCTTTTTGACCTTTCCCTTTGCCTCTGCTAATGCTACCAGAGTTATCTTTTTCCACAGTGAGTGAGAAATCCAAAGAGATGCGGTTCCTTTTATCCGACTTACTGCTTTCCTTATCATGGGCAGTGCTATAGACCTTTCCTTTCCCCAGACTTTCCAGCCAGTCCCAGGCCTCCTCCATGAGTGTCAGAGACTTTCTTTTAGGCCTTTTCAGGTCTTCTTGCTTCTTCTCACCTTCTTCTCTTAAGCAGGATAACATTGGCAAGCTTTGGCGATGCAGGCTCAGGGAGCCACTACTCCTCCTCATTCTGGAACCTACATCTTTCTTCCTTAATGGCGGACAGGGTTGATATCGTCCTACTTTTGCTTTGCCCATTTCATCCAAAACAGATGCTCCTCTGTGGAATAGACTGAGCTGGACCTCCTTGGACTGCTCACCATACCTCTCCAGGGTCTCCAGAAGACGTTCCTCGGGTGTCATGCACCGCTCAAAGTCTTTAAATTTCTCCCATAACGTGTAGCGCCCGGGTTGACCTAAAGAACAAGCAAAGAATGAGGATTCGTCAGCATATCAAAATAACCTTTGTCACCAAGTAGAAAATGTCCAGCATGCTGTGTACGCACCCAATGCTTGAGCCAGCACTAGGACCACTTCTTGGCATGTCGTTTCCCTTGTTACTCCACATACCACCCGTGGGACACCATCCACAAAAACCTTCACTTCCATTCTGTCCAGTCTTTGATCTGCCCACCCAAAAAAAGAGAAGAGATTAAAAGCGTGTGGCACACTGACCAGAGTATCCTGTTGTCTGTGTTAGGGGAAGTGGTGGAGACAGCTAAATAACCCTCATTAACATTCACTGTAATCTGTCTGCCCATCATGTGTAAGTCAAGCCTCAGGGCTTTGGAGAGTGTGACAAAATAGCAGAGTTACGCACCACGGTGAATAAAATGGCAAACAGTGTAGATACCTTTCTTTTATGCCTTTTCTTTCAGGATAGCAGAAAGAGTAAAATAAGAAAGATGATGGGGGCGAGGGGTGCGGAATAGCACATGGATCAGTATTAGCACATTCCCATAATGTCAGTTGTTTCAGTGCTATTTAGAATCCCAAACCATAACACACGGCCACAAACCCCAAAACATGTACGTTACACCTGTATCTATGCACACTTATCTGGCTGATGATCAGGCAGAAAAGCACAGTGGCCCAAACAACTCAATCTCTACTGTCATGGTCTACTCGCTGGCGGTCATTCAGAAATAGCTGATCAACATTTGCTACTAAGGATGGAATCCATCAAAGCACCCTGATCTTTGATATTTCAGATTTTTCTTTTCCTTTCTATCTTTAAAAAAACAAAAGGACTTCAGATATCCAGGAAGAGGATTCTTATCACAGGGAAAGGCTTCTGCGTGCAGTTAAGGAGTTGAAGGCATTTACACTGGTATGTCAGGCTCTGGTCAGTCACAGATGTCTCTATGGAGAGATGGTGGGGCTCAAATCTGTATTATATCAGAAACTGCCTTGGGAATATGAGTCCCAGAAAGTTAATTCGGGGTAGCAGCAAAACGTGTCCCTTATTGCATGTATGTTAGAGTCTATAACATTTTGAAGTAGGCCGCATGCAGTGAGTTACACTGATTAAGAATAAACCCAGTGCACAGGGGTGGGCTACTAAAGTTTCAGATTAAGCGATTCATTTATTGGTAGTAGAAGGTCATGGGGTAGAAGTCATTAGTTTAGTAGAGTCAGCTGGCATGGACTTTATAAAATCTTGCTAGGATTTGGAGGGCTTAGAAGGTCATGTAATAGGAAATATCTTAAAAATAATACGAATTATTATTATATAGACTAAATGTGGTGTCAAAACAAGCATCTGATCCATCTAAGCAAGTCTTTCAAGACCCTTTCTAACTAAGATCATCTGCATAACTGGAATATTCTGGTAATTAAATAAGTAAATAAATAATAACAGAAAAGGGGCACTTGCTACAGAAAATCCATGGCAAAATCTTGTAGAGACTTACCTCTTTGTCCTGTCTGCAGCACAGATGCTCGCACACGTTTGTTCTGGGGAAGTGAATGTTCTGGTTGGGACGAATAGTACAGCAATTAAGACCAATTAAAATTCCTGAACACATCACTGGGGGAAACTTTCTGATCCCACCCTTCTTGCATCTTTCCACTAAAAAAGGAAAAACCAGAAAAACCAGATCTATATTACTAAATGTTTAGCGATAAAAACCTTGACACGTTGCCCCGGGCAACATGCTCGTAGTAACATTAAAATGAAATGAAACACATATTTCTAGACTTTGCGTCTCGAGTATATGCTGTGAATGTTGTATTGTGCATGCATTCAGTATTGGCATTTGCTTTTATTATTTATTATTTTAAATTGATCTTGTGTATTCATAATTACAGACTAAATGAAAGTCTCACCATGTTTTAGGACAAATCCAAACATGAATCCAGATGTGTGTTTAACTTTTCACCAGCGGTAGATGTTAGCTCTGGGTGTTCCTCTTTATCTTTCAAGCAGGAAGTGTGATTACAATCCAAACACAACATACTGCAGCCCTCCACCAACACATGTGAGCAAAGAGCAGACTCTTTCTTGTGCACCAGAACTTTTTTTTTAGAAGAACAAGTTTAATCTTGTTCTTGGTCCATTTAGACTCAGTAGCCTTTATTTATGCAGAAGTCTCCCTGCAGCTTTCAGAGGAGCAGATGAACATCCTGTAGAGGCTGGGAAGACTTTATTCATTTAGAGGAACTATAGGTAGAACAGTGTTAACATTGCACTTAGGAATGTTCAATCCCAAACATCATGTAATACCAATTTGGACTATTTATCCATAGGAATCACTTGGTTGTTTGTGTGCTACATTTACAGTTCACACTCGTGCTTTGGTGTTTCTTAAAATCTCCTACAATATATCCCCAAAACTAAGGGGAAATGTGGAAATCACAGGAAACTGCTGCATGGCCAGATCCAAAGAACGCCTGTAGATCAGGAGCCGGACACTGGGACACCTGTTGTTATTTGGTAGTGTCTGACAGTTTGGATGATGATGGCAGGAGTAATATGAGATGGACAAACTTGGACACTCTGCTCCCTCCTGCCTGTCTAAATCACATTTAGGCAACAGCCACCAATAACCTCTCAGGTTCATATTGAAGAGCGTAGATCTCTCTGGAAAGAAGAAATTCTTGAATCAGTCATTTTACCACTCATCTTTAGCTGTTTATCCTTGAAGTTCACTCTCACGTGGCAGATCGGTACACTCTATTCCTTGTGGCATTTGAGCAGGAAGCACTGATTTTTCCTACTGAGGCATGTAGCTGTAACACTTCAGTTAGCATTTTTGTGCAAATTGGGCACACCAGCTAAAGTTTGAGAGGATTAAACAGATCTCTTCTGTTTAAGTTAATAGTAGAAGAAACCTGTCATTACAATTACAAGGAAATGTAAAACAAGATTGTGAAGTTTAAATACTTGAAAGGTATTTTTGTGAAATTTGTGCCTTATTTTAAATGCTTTTTAAAAAAATCCTTAATTCACCTTTAATAATTTAAACATTCCCATTCTGGCATTTTAATTCCCAAAGTCTGAACCGACTGACTGCCCACGTCTAACTCGATCTCTTTAACTAGTAAGAGGAACCTTGACATTTAGAATCACATTCCCTAAAAATAGATGGCTTGTTGGTTTGTGTCTTCCAGCTGCACAGACATCGGGAAATGGGAGCGTGTGCAACACAAATCAACTTCATATATTTTCA
Source organism: Neolamprologus brichardi (assembly GCF_056152115.1). Taxonomy (NCBI): domain Eukaryota; kingdom Metazoa; phylum Chordata; class Actinopteri; order Cichliformes; family Cichlidae; genus Neolamprologus; species Neolamprologus brichardi. The sequence goes on from NC_142123.1 coordinate 10,829,062, forward strand.
TAATATGTCCTGCTATTCTGCAGTATTTAGCCCTCCAGATAGATTCATTTTTATTTTGTCTGATTCTGTCAAAAGCTTTAGAGTTAAATGGAATTAAATTTTTGATAAAGCAGTAAAACTACATTAGAAAACTTCAACAGCAATGACAACTGAAAGAATTTATCCCAAGGAAGCACTGGAATATTTTCATTTCATGAATTACAATGAGACCCCAGGCTTTTCTCCCAGTTAAACTTTTTTGTTATTTTATTTTGACTTTTTTAATCCACAGTAAGCTGCATAAACCCAGTGCCTCCTAGCAAATCTTAACCGTTACCTGCTGTGCCTGTTTTTCATGTGTTTCCTGCTCAAAGCACGTTCTTTTGAAAGCCAAAAGCAACTGGAAGCTGCACACCCAAATCTGTATGAGTTTTAGCTCAGAAAATAGGCTTGGTTGTATATGATTACTTAAACGCATATTATTGTGCACAGGTTAAAACATGTATATGCAGTCCTGTGAAAAATAAGCACACCCGTAAGGTATGCCTAAAAGGTGATACCGTGCAATACTCTGTCCAAGTACAGGCTTCAATCTCATCAAAATGCTGGGGCAGGACCTTAAGATAGCGATGCGTTACCTCAAGTTAGCTTGTTCTTTTTCACATGACTCTAAGGTAATTTTGCTGAGAAATATTTGAATAGTTGAATTGGACGTGAAGTGTTGTGTTTCTTTAAGCAATGTCACATTTTCTCATCTAAAAATCATTTCAGTAATACTGGTCTGGCCCTTATAGCTTTAAAAGCTTTAAAATGTTGCTTGTGTAAAGTACTTTTGAAATCAAATGAGGAAAAGTTTGTGGGTAAGACCAAATGCTAGGTTGTATTAGGGTTTCAGCATCTCTGAATGGAGGGGGAGACTTCAGATAGCTATGTCCCTCAGAGTCTGCCAACTGGTGAGCAGAATGAACGCCTGTCCAGCAGTGACTGGGGATCGAAGATTATGGGAAGGGATTTAGAAGTGATGGAAACCAGAGAAGTACTGAGGGGCAGGAGTGTGAAGGGACTTGTAAGTGAGAAGAATGACTGAATTTAAGGCAGGACTTTGGGAGCTATGTAGAGAGCCGAGAGTAGGAGTGATCTCTTGCCAGGATATAACGAGTTTTGAGCACTTCACAGCCTGTCCTTGACTTTACTTGTGGCTTATTATTTCAATAGGACGCTATTACAGAAGTCCACACAGAATCTGACAAATGCATGGGATCCTTCAGCAGCAGGATAGAGATGTAAAATCCAGAGACAAGAGCTGACTGTCATCTGCACAGCCATGATGTTGTGCTAGGAAACACCTTGTTGTGAAGTTGAATGTTATTGTCTCTACCACAATGATGGAACACTAACAGTGCAGACAGGGCAATGTGGGTGTGAGCTTCCTTCTAATTTCCTTCTTCTACTTCCTCGCTAATTATAATTTATGCCAAGAAGTGGTTTATAAGTCAGCCCATCTTATGTACCACCTACCATGTTCACAGCAACTCATGCAGCTATCATGGTTTGCAGCTATACAAATACCTGTCAGTTTGTCAAAACACTATGCCAGCCGGGGGGGTCCTGTATGCACACAGATGACTTAAAATAGATCTAGACACATATGAGTTCCACATTACATCAAGGCATAATTCATGTGGCCACAGCAGGTTCTGGTTACAGTTGAGCAGAGGGTGCTTAATATTGCCCAGAGCAAGCGCGGGGCTCCACACTTCCCAACTACAGTGGTCCAGTGCCTGACCATCCGCTACCAGTCCTCAGGATAGTTTAACTGAAGACCATCACCATGCCGAAAGTTTTGGTTCCAGGTCAGTTTGGGCAAAATGAAACAGGGATTTCATATATACTACACTAACAGAGGGGAGGTTTGGACATTTTTTTAAAGAAATGAACAAAGTCTTCACCAGTAGTGCTATCATTTCATGGAATTTCTTAACCAGTAGAAGACAGTAGGGTGACACAGATGTCCCCCTACTGCCCGACTGAGATGAAGTGATGTGCTGATTTTATATTACACTGGTCACACTTTTCTGTGCAGCATGTAGTATAAACAATTGTTTAGGCAATAAATCCACATTTGTTTAGCAGTGCCATTCCAGTGGTATCTTCCTTATGGGTGGCAGTGACAGCTTTAATGACAGCTTCACTGGGGTTAAAAATGCACATACGTCCAGCGTGAGATAGTGATCTGTGTCTGCGTAACACTAGCTAACTAGTGTTAATATGCACAATTCATTTAATACAATTCAATATCTATAAGATCTATTTTAAGCATGCGGTATATAGTCATTGGTATTGTACTACAGGGGTGTGTATCAGCTTTTGGTAATGCACCTGTGGTTTACTATCAACAGTGAAAATAGCAGGAAAGGAAATACGATAAATGCTATTTATCATCATGTTCACAGAGATTGTGTTTGCCATCCAGATAATTTTTCTAGGTTTGTACTTTCATTGCGATCCTTCTTGTAGTACATGCCCACCACAGAAAATCTCTGTCATTAATACTATTTTGAATGCTGCAGTAATAGTTGCTAATTTTAGGCCTGCCTTCACCGGGCACAGGGCAACCGGCCAGTTACCTTATGCAAGAGTCTTTCAAAAGGTGAAAAGATGAAATGCTGAAGCCTGACCACCTGCAGACAGGTTTGACTTCACAGCTAATAGAATTAAGTTGTATTAATTAGTACAACTTTTCAATTAAAAAATACTTGTTGCAAATTATTTTGCAACAATTAATGCGGTAAAATATGACTGATTTTAAGACCTATTGATCAGCCACAGACAAAGTTGAGTGACAAATAATGTGGAAATGATCGAACCAATTAATTCAGTTTACTAAAGGTGATATTTAGCTATGGCGATAGGAGTATTATGCCGTTTTCCAGGAGACCTCACCTGCTCCACGAGCCACTATGGATGATTTTTTTTCAACAATTGTTTAACACACTTATTTCATTGTTATTGTTGTTCTGAGATATAACCAGGCATGTTTTGTTTCCCCTTTAACCTGGACTGTCCCACCCCGACTGGGACTTTTTTGCTTTTTCACCAGAGGGAGGAAGTAAGTATCTAGATGGGAAATGAATTAGGGAATTTGAAATACAGATTCAAGTATTTCAAAAATGCATGGTTTACTGCCTAGTTGTGAGGCAGTCACATCACCAAACCTGCATTTTTTTATTTGAAAGCAACCTTTTCTGATGTTTTTTTTTTTTTTTTGCGAATGAACACAAAAAGGAAATGATGGGATAAAGTGCAAATTGAGAGCATTTATTAATAAACTGTTCACATCCAATATCAGTTCTCCACAAACAGCTTGATCCATGAGGACTGAACTGAAAGTGAACATTTGCATTAATAAATGACTTTTTGCCACCACGGAAAGCTTAACATACAGCAATGCACATATCAAGAACTTTAGGTGACAATCAAACCGTTTGGCACAGACAGCATATCCCAGGGCCACACAGTTAGTGCATCCTTATATGCATGACCATACTGCACATTTTAGTTGAAACATGTTGCTCCACTGGGAGCAGAGACACAATGAAACAATCTGCGTGTATTTTGAAGATGTGGTCAGCAGTTTTTTGTCCAGCTCCTGCATTTCATTCATTTGCAACACTTAATCAATTTTAACAGCCATGTGTCCAATCCATACACATCCTCACACTGTGCCTTACATTAATGTCACTTACCTATTTATCACAACTGGTCCAACATTTAATTTTATTATTCATGTGTGCAAGGTTTGCTACTGCATGCATGTTCTAATTTATGTTGTTTTATTTATATAAATATATATATATATATATAGGCTTTTATATTACACAACTTGATATCAACGTACTGTGGATAACGATAAAGTGTTTGGGGTTTATTCATGTATAACCTTCTGCATAATATTTTCTAACCAATGCTTTTCCTAACACTTTCTTTTCTGGGTTTTATTCCCCATGATGCATCTCTCTCTCTTGCTGGGTATATCAGGTCAACAGAGTAAGTATGGAGGATGGCGAATGGAAGCCAAAGTCACTTCAGTATCAAACTGTATGCTAGAGATGTCACCTTAGAGGAGAATGTTCTTGCAAGTGCATGTAAAAAAGTAGAGTTGGTCTAGAGAGTATTTTTGTACACAGTGGGTTGTTAAATAGAGCTACAAAGGCTTTGCATTGTCACTGTCTCATTTTTGTGTGTGTTTGCATTAGTCTTTGTGTGTGCGTATATTTTTTTTTTTAGCATATTTTCATCAAAAACAAGAATAAAGAGCCAATTACACTGTGGCGGATTAGGTGCAATTACGCAATTATAAAGAGAAGTGGACCTGGAGTGCTTCATCAGTGTAGTCCCTCAATATGCATGATTTTTGTAGGATATACTGGAGGTCAGAGTTTCCCAGCTGTAGTGACTGAGTCAGTCTGTTGCCATGTATGCTTGTGCTGGTGCCTGTACACATCATTGAGGAGTATGCTGTGAATGCAGTGCAATGCAGTACATCGTGTCCAAGATTTTCCTCCTTAAATTTTTTTTCATTTTGTAATGTAGATCATAGCAGGCAATCCTGAATGTGGCCCGCCTAGTTTAGTTCGATGCTGCATGGTGTTATATGAACGGAATGCATTTCTGTTACTTCAACTTTCTGTGCGCATCACAGAGACCGATGACAAGATGAGGGCCTTCGCAGAGCAGGTCTTTGCTTTTGAGACCAAAGACGAAACGATCCGCGATGAAATCTCCATGTTTGATGTGGCTGAGGACTGTCCCATCATCCATGATGAGATGGCCCACCATCTGCACACTGATGATGATGAGCAGAAACGGTGAGATGGAAGATTTTGAATAGTGATGCTACAAAATCACGATTTACTTCCTGAAAGAACCACCACAACAAAAAATCATTACATACCTTTATTATTTAATGGGGGAAATTTGCTTAGTCGTAACAACAAATATTTTATCAATTTTGACAGAAAAATTAAGCCAGACTTCACTATCTCATCTTCCACAGCAAGAAGCGCTCCCGTACCATGACCGTGCCCACGGGTGCTTCCCAGGCAGCTGCTACCGCGGTAGTGTCAGTGGAAGTGGACACGCCCACCTATCTGGAAGTGCCTGACTTCCAGAGAGTGGCCGTCATTGGAGACTATGCTGCTGGGGTACTGTTTATTTTCGCATACTTAAAAAACATTAAACTTCTTATGTTACACTTTGAGGTCAACCATAAATAACACCTTCGTCCAGTGGTGTAACTTCACAGTGTATTAGCACGTTGTGATGTCACTCGGAGGGGTGGTTCTGGGTGCGACAAGGTAAAAGTCTTTAAAGCTTATAAAAGTTATAGCATGAACTGAATTTTAAAAGAAAGTAGTGTACTAAGCACCATGTCACAAATGCTTGGTAAGACTGACATGCATTTCAATCAGACTGGCTTTTCAATTGCTGCGACTCCTGAATTGGGTTTGAATTGGTATTGATAGCTTTAAAATTGAAACTACCTGTAGCACATTCAAACTGGGTCAAGCAAACATGAATGTGACAAGTGGTGAGTATAAATTTCACTGACTATATTTTGTTAGTGCGTGAGTGTCCTCACAGGCTACCTCCCACTATAAAAGGCCATGAGTGGAGCTCATCTGAGAGTACGCTAAAGTTTCAGGTTTCACCACCGTTGGTTTGACATTTACAGTAGAGCAAGAGAAAACTTTGGAGGAAGTGACTTTGCTTTAACTTACTTTGGGCCTCACATTTGTTAAGATAAAGGTTTGTTCACTGCATATGTAACATGTTGTGTTAACATTACACAGAGCAAATGACTGATTGTGTAATATATACTCTTTTAAAAAAAATGCCATTGAGATGAGATTGGAGCAAATAAAAAGTTCTAGTATTTAAATTTGCTTTAACAGTATAGTCTCCATCTGTTTCATCCATCCATCCATCCAGTTTATCCAGTTTAGGGTCGCAGGGGTGCTGGAGCTCATCCCAGCTGTTAAAGGCCAACCTGGACAGGAAGCCAGTCTGACACAGGGCTAATGTGTTTCATCAATTCCACATTGTTTAACAGTTAACTGTTATCTCTCGTATGTGCTATTCAGGTGACCATGGATGATTTTGAGCTGGCATGCAGGGGTCTGTACCGTGCTTTAACCATCAGGGAGAAGTACATGCGACTGGCCTTCCAGCGCTTCCCAAGAACAGCCTCCCAGTATCTGCGTCAGACTGAAGGAGAAACTTTCCGACCGGAAGAACAATTGGAGCCAGGTGATAATAAAAGGAGATCAGGGTTAGCATGATTTGAAATGATCTTATGTAGAAGATGTGTACTTAATTATATGTCACATCTATCCTCAGTCTTCACAAGTCCTCCAAAAGAAGGGGAAGACCCCTTTGATGTCAAGAACCTGCCAAAGAATCTGGGCTATGTTGCTCGTATGAAGGATGGTGTGATTTATGTGTACAATGACGCTGCAGCTGCTGACAAACATCAGCCAAAGGACATGCCCTACCCAGACCTCAATACCTTTATCGATGACATGAACTTCCTCATCGCTCTTATTGCACAGGGCCCAACGTGAGTCCTTTAAAAGTGCTCATTACTCTGTTTTTAGATTTTAGAACTGAAATTCATCTGATTTCAAAAAGTGCCAACACAATTTCTCCTCATTTTTGTAATGTAGCTGTAATTCTTCCTAGGTGAAAGTGCTATCAAAGCACAATTATTTCCACTTTATTTTGCAGAAAGACTTACACTCACCGCCGTCTTAAGTTTCTCATGTCCAAGTTTAATGTGCATGAGATGCTGAATGAGATGGAGGAGATGAAAGAGGTGAAGAAGAACCCTCACAGGGACTTCTACAATTGCAGAAAGGTAGTTGCTTTAAACCTTCTGTCAATTTAATGTGAAGTGACATAAAATAAAATACCAGTGTGATTAGCACAGTTGCAGGATTTTCAGAAATCTGTGACTATCAACAGCTTTGTGCTGATTTTAACTGGAATGTGTAGTAGAGTTTAAGTAATGTCCTATTTATTTGTTGTGCATGATCATTTCGCACATTTTCTATCATCTTCCTTACTTCCAGCTGCAGTGCAGCTCGTGGTGTCTTTAGCTCCCTCTTGTGACCGATCACATGTATTACATTGCACAAACAAAAACCTCACTGATCACCCTGCCATCTCTATTCCTTTCCAGGTGGACACTCACATCCATGCTGCTGCCTGCATGAACCAGAAGCACCTGCTGCGCTTTATCAAAAAGTCTTACCGTGTGGATGCTGAACGTGTAGTACACAACCTCAAAGGGAAGGAGGTCACCATGAAGGAGCTCTTTCAGTCCCTTAACCTGCATCCATACGACCTCACTGTGGACTCACTGGATGTGCACGCTGTGGGTTGTTTTTTGTTTTGTTTTTTTTAGTAATCTAACAACTAATAACAGACTTTTATTATAGTAAAGTAACAAGGCTCACATACTGACAGGATACATTTCCATGAAAGCCATTAAGTGTTCAAGATAAGAATAAAAATATGTAATAGTCAGATAATAACCAAAAAAAACCCAACCCTTTATGAATGAAAGATAAACCATTGGTTTTATATTATTTTTAAAGGATTGTACACATAGAACATAAAGATTATAGTGCTGCCAAATTTACCATTTACCAGGACTTGTGCCATGATGACCAATGCGCAGGAAAAACTGCTGCTGGGTGAGCAACGTGTGGCCTCACCTCTGTAGGCCACACATTGCTAAAACCTGAAAACTGGATCAGATTCAGTAAAAGGATTAGATGTTACAATCCCTTACAATGCATTGCTTTAAATGGAGAAAATCTTGGAGGATGGCTGTTATGAGGAAAAGCAGCCCAGAAACGTTACCAGCGGCACACATCGTTGTGTACCTCAACCTTCGTTCTTTTACCCAAGCTAATCTGCCATTTTTCCTTGGTTAGGTTTAGGGATTAGAGATCTGATCTAAATTATCATATTAAAATTTGGGGCACATCATCAGTAGTGGACCTTGGATTCATCAAGTGTTTCGGCTATAGGATAAACTTCTTTTCTAATTCTTGAGGAAATGTTTAAATATCAAAAAGTTTGTATTCTATAAAAGCAAACACTTTTATTAAAACCAAATGTGTCGTGTTGCCTGTTCAGTTTTATAACTTCTTTGGTCTAAATTATCATCTTGTATCTTTCTCTGAAGGGTAGACAAACCTTCCAGCGTTTCGATAAGTTCAACGCCAAGTACAACCCAGTAGGAGCCAGTGAGCTGCGTGACCTGTACCTGAAGACAGAGAATCACATCAATGGAGAGTACTTTGCCACTATCATCAAGGTTAGTTTCAAACGACTTCTCTGTAAAACTGTATAACTGTCACTGTGCCAGCTGAAGATCAAGGTTGTTATAACTACTTTATTAATATTCAGTTTTATACACTGAACTGGTGATTTGAGCTTGATTTGATCTTTGGGAAAACCAGGAAGTAGCCAATGATCTCGAGGAAGCCAAGTACCAGTATGCTGAGCCCCGTCTGTCCATTTATGGCTGCAACGCCAACGAGTGGAACAAGCTCTCGAACTGGTTCGTCAGGCACAGGGTTTATTCCCCAAACCTCAAATGGATGATTCAAATACCTAGGATCTAGTAAGTTTTCAGTCTTCTCTTTCTTCTGTATAAACACACCAAACTGTCAGAAAGATGGAAAACTCTTACATTTATACATTTCATGCTTTTTCTTTTTGTTTGCCTGCATTAAAGAATATGCATTCAAATACTTAAGCTACCTCTACTGCTACCAAGAATGGATGAAATTTTCATTTAAATAATGCCATTTGTCCATGTTCTATCTCAGCGACATCTTCAGAGGCAGAAACTTTGTGCCACACTTTGGCAAAATGTTGGAGAACATTTTCCTGCCTGTGTTCAAGGCCACCATTGATCCACAGTCCAGTCCTGATCTAAGCATCTTCCTCAAGCATGTGAGTCACTGTTCAGACACAAAAATACATGCTGAACCTTGATTTCCAATCCACACATAAAGATATAGCTGTAGAAAAGATGACAAATTCAATCCGAATACTACGGTATAATCCCGGGATAATCCATTGTTTTCTACTTAATGTGTAGGTGACAGGCTTTGACAGTGTGGATGATGAGTCCAAACACAGTGGCCACATGTTCTCCACTAAAAGCCCCAAACCAGAGGAGTGGGACATCGCCAAAAATCCCTCCTACACCTACTACATCTACTACATGTATGCCAATATCGCTGCCCTCAACCAGCTGCGCAAGTGAGTAATGCTATTTCCATACATGCTTTTTCTTTTTTCATCCTATTGGATTGAAGCACTCAGATTTCTTTGTCAGAGATCATTATTTTCTCTAAACATTTACAGTGAGTATATATTTAACTCTTGTCTGAGTATGTCTGCTAATTTCTGTTGTATCATTCCTATTCTTCTGCTCTCCAGACAGAGGGGCATGAACACATTCATGTTCAGGCCTCACTGCGGTGAGGCTGGTGCCATAACCCACTTGCTGGCTGCGTTTATGACTTCTGACAATATCTCTCATGGCCTTAACCTCAAGAAGGTCAGTCCTCTGAATGCAGCATTTCATTTGCCTTAAAATGCACTTTAATTCATATGCAGGATCAGGCAATTGCCAGACCAAGCAACCATAACAATAGTCTTAAAACACAATATAAGTCGAATCAAAGTAGAAAATGGATTTTCATTTGTTTGCCTCTACACCACATTTTATATAATATCTGTCTGACAAGTTAACAGTGATAGATTAAGTCAGCCTAACTCTTTAGTTGAATGTGGCCAATGATACAACTGACTTGTAATTCTAGTATTGAAGTGTAAAGTTCAATTTCAGATTTGCCATGATTCTTGTGAGCAAGTTAAAACATTGATTATTGCCTATTTATATTTTGTGTTGTTATATTTGTTAAAAATATGAAGCTTGTAAAGTCACTGTTTTCCCCTCAACCCTTCACGAACAGAGCCCCGTGCTGCAGTACCTGTATGTTTTGACCCAGATCCCGATCGCCATGTCCCCACTGAGCAACAATAGCTTGTTCCTTGAGTATGCCAAGAACCCGCTGCTTGAGTTCCACAAGAAAGGCTTGGTGGTATCTCTGTCCACCGATGACCCCATGCAGTTCCACTACACCAAGGTCTGAGCCTTTGGTGACAACATAGACAAATACACGCAGCCTGTTGTGCTGTTTATTGTTTAATATGTAGATCAGAGATGGTCAGCATTGATGATAAACACATTCTGTAAATCAGATAAATTAGTGTTGTGTGCAAAATTGTTTTTTTTAATGCAATCCATTGCATATGATCTCAAGTTGAAGCAGGAGTATTCAGTAATATTAGAGTCTTGTTTTTTTTTATGTCCACAGGAACCTCTAATGGAAGAATATGCCATTGCAGCTCAGGTGTTCAAGCTCAGCACCTGTGACATGTGTGAGATTGCCAGGAACAGCGTGCTTCAGAGCGCCCTCTCTGATGAGGTAACACGCATTGCGGTGTTTTTGCATGACAAAACACACACACCTACAAGTCTGTACTCAAGTCAAAGAGAATAACAAGAGCCAAGAGAACATTACAAAATACATATATTCTTAGTGACACTATAGTGAGAACTACCAAAGGTGGTTTGAAGAACTTTGACTGTAATTGCCAGTTAAAACATTTCTTTGTGGGGTTCTTTTTGCGCTGCAGGAGAAGTGCCACTTCCTGGGTAAGGATTACCTCAAAGAGGGTCCAGAGGGCAATGACATCCGCAAAACCAACGTGCCTCAGATCCGTATGGCGTACCGCTATGAGACCTTGTGCTACGAGCTCAACCTCATCAAGGAGGGCTTGAAGTCTGAGTAAACAGACCGGACCCACCCTTACTTAGACACTACTCTCTTTTGTGATGTGGAAAAGTCTCTACGTTTGTTTATCGCAGTGGAATCTCAAAGAAACTGATCGTTTAAAAGACAGATGTTCTCTCTATTAAAGGAAGAAATGCTTTTATAATCTGCACATCTGTGACTTGCACATTACAGTATGTTTTTTTCAGCTGGAGAAACGTGTATAAGAATGGAAGGAAATAAACGGTGCAATTGCATTTCTGTGGTCGTTGCCAAATTGTTTACCCGACAGGAAGATCTTGTCCTACTGTGTTGTCTTAAAACATTTCTTGAAAGCTGTTTAGCTTATTTATTTAACGTTTAGCAGCAAAATTACCTTAAGCTTTAAGTCAAAACACGATATGAAAGTCAGCATTTGTTCTAACCTAAATGAACCGAGTTCACATTTAATCATGTTGCCAAGATCAAGTTTGAGACAAGGTATAAAGTCTAAAGTTCACAATTACGTTAGAGAGGCTAAAGCTCTGCATCACAAACGTCATAAATTAAACACCCAGTTATGTTTATTAATTTGTGCGATCGCAAAGATGGAGCTCCTAACCCAGTGTCTAGATTTCCCAGGACACTTAAAGACAGCAGTATTTGTTCAGTGTTGACAGCTGCAGGAGTTGAGGTGATGACGTCGTCTCTCTTGGAGGCTTCAGGCAAACTTTCTCACAGTCAGCGCGTCAAGCTCGACAGAAACAGTATGAAGGAAACTGGAAGTCAAATAAAAGCACGGTAAACTATTTTTTTTATTGTAAACAAGACAGAAATGTTGCATTACAATCCCCCAACACAGTTATTTGTTAACCACTTCCAGCAGTGCTGTCATAAATAATGGTGTGGTGGATAATGCATGTAAATGTTGCTTGTTCCTTTATTATTTGAAATCATTTCAGATACTTTTGTTGCTCCCAAAACTCAGTGGCATGTTTTATGATGTCGATATCCCGGTGGTCTTGTTGGACACCGGAATAACTGACGCCAGCAAACGTACAATTGCAGTGGACTAAAATACATTTACCTTTACAATATTTACGTTTTATAAAGGACAAAAAATAAAATAAAAAATGGACAACATAAAAAACTGAACATACCAAAATATTTTTTTCACCCAGAAAGTTCAATGAACACCTTATAAATTGGGGGAAATGACACTCAGTGAATTGTTATCTCTTATATTTTGAAAGTTACAACCGGAAATCGCATTTTCAGGCTGACTTGACACTAATTGTCCAAAGACGGAGGGCGAGGAGTGTTCTGCTTTAGCTGCTTTTCTCTCCTCTGTGGCCACTTTCTTTGTGGTTGTTGTTCATGCTGTGTTTAGATATTAGTATAAGCGGTACATTTTTATACCTTAACTTAAGTTTTCTTGCTCATAAGTTAAGTTTACCAGTCTGTAGGCTGCTTTTTTTGAACAACGGTAGCATTTTTTTTTAACGTTATTGAGACCTTTCCAGATTGAACGATGAGACCGAGCGCACTCGGATTTTATTTGCGGTTTTTATTTTATCGCCGGGAAAACGAGGAAAGAACATGAGTCCTGCTTATACTTTGGTAAGTAGTATGGATTCTATCACATCTACCCATCTTTGTCTTCTATCTTTACACTTACTTCACAGCTTATATCACTTTCTCTTAGAAAACCCTAGTTAAAATGTTCAAGGAGCTCTGTTTCTGCATTCACTGATATCGTTAGCTAATAGCTGGCCGTAAGATTTATAGCTCTCCCACACTTCTCCAATCCTTGTGCTTTCTTCATATGGTGACAAGTCAACACCAAACGCCACTGAAACTATGGCAAGTTTAATCTGACAGTATTATGTATAGCTATTATCACGTTTTAATGTAAGTATCAATACTTTTTCTGGTTCAGTAAGTCCCTTTCTTCAACTCGGCATGCATCCAGTAAATTATTTTTATAATTTTTCTTCTTTTCGTTTATTACACCGTACGATTTCACTGGTGACTAAAACGTTATTCCTGTATTGCTGTTCCAGCCGGCGGTTTAACAGGTTTCACCATAACGAGTCCGTTAAGTTTCCAAGTTTCAGTTCTTTGCAAGGGCGGGGTGACATTTTTTTATTATTTATTTATTCTTACAGTTTTGTTTTGTTCTTTAAACATGAGCCTAGTTTCCTTTCACTCAGTCCGCATGCATTCCTGCTAATCTCCAGTTTATCTCTGTTTATCTGGACATAGTAACTGTTCATAACAGAAAATATGGAGGCAATTCAGGTCATAGAGCTCCCAAAGGTCTCTGTCCTTTAAGGCTGTAAAATGCTCTATGAAAATCATTTGTCTGCTTCGCCAAATATATAGGGAAATCAACTTGGTTAATTGATAACTGTCAAGACAAAGCCTCTTCGATATTCACGTGCCACTCAAGGTGTTATCACTGTGGTATTGTGAAGTAATGATGTTTAGATTGTTTATCTGCCTCAGTCTGTGTTTATGAGAGGATTTGGACTGTTTTGGCACAGCTAGCAGCAACAACTTGACACAAAACACCTCATGAAAGCTGTTATCTGTCACTCCCTCACTGGAGATGTGGAAATGAATGCCTCTGTGCCCTGCTGACTGCTGAAGGATCAGTCGTTTTAAGGTACTTTATCTTGCTCTGTCCTTTTATGTTGGTATAAAGCAAACCTGCATTTTTCTTTTATTATACTCCCGACTGCCACTGCTGCTGATAAACTACAGTTGTACAATACCTCACCTCCAACATGTCATGTCATGCCACACGTCTCTGCAGGGCGTGTTGTGGCGGTTTTGAAGCTGCAATTAGGTTTAATTTAGTTGCCAACTGATGACTGGGTTCTCCAAGCTTTGTGTGTCCCCTGTCTAGTTTCTACATGGATGACTCAGTGAGTTTCACTAAAATAATGCTGGGATGCCACTCTGTAAAGCTGAATGCCTTATTAAAACGTTCATTTTGACTTTCCCTCTGGCTTTGCTACACAACAATGTACAGTTCACTGCTTCGGGAGTAATATTTGATTTTAACTGAATACCATGGAAAAGAGGGAAGCTCCCATTTTGATATGTTTCACAGTGTTACTGTAAGTGGCCAGTGGCTGATATATTTCTGGATTTCTTGTATTTCCAAGTCAGTGTTTGAATATAGATGATCTAAACATAGCTTAAACCGGTGGTTGGGTGCAAATCTTTCTGCACCATAATTATGGACACTGCTGATCCTTCTTCCTGCAGCTCAGGAAACGCAACTCATGTCTTCCTGTACTACATACCGCACACAGACGAATAAGTGCAAGTGGGTCAGTTCGGGAGCTGCATTGTCATTGCATGGTCTGGCTATGATGGAGCAGCATTCCACTACAAACATACGTTTGATTTGGGTCAAACGCAGACAAAGGCGTCATTTGCAAGACTGATTGACTGTCCGACTGTCTGTAGCTGAATCTATTTACTGACCCTCCTCCTCTCCATCTGCAGGAATGCAGCTCATAGTCATCATGAACTATGCTGTGGAATTTTACCATGTCTCCCCTTCTTGATCCTCATGTGCGACGTGTCCAAATAGTTTGGTTCCAGCAAAGCAGGAGCAAGAGACTTCAGCAACCATGTTGATGCCTAAGGATATATAAATCAGACATTGCAAAACAATCGCAGACATCAAATCTGTGCATGTTTGACAACATATGATTTTTAGTTTAAAGTGCATATAGCAAAGGCCTCAGTTATTTAGAATATGTTGTCTTATATCTTTTTATTTTTTGTGTCTGATAAATAGTTAAACCACGTGAAGAACGCCTAATCTAGAGCTCGACCACGTGTGGATAGGTGGGGTTAAAATGCTCCCCGTCATCAATTGTTGTTGGCTCTTTATGTAAGAAATGAGATTCATGTGTTTTTCCGTGTCTCAAACGCTTCATGAAATCGCATAGCCATAGACGGTCTTCCCCCATACCATTTAAAGACAGCCTTTCAAATGAGGTGCATTTGATTTGCTGTACTACAGGTGTTTTTGTATTTGACCAGCTATAAGGAGGCCTAGGAAGAAGGCATCACAGAAATCTCCTAGGCCTAGAAGAAGTTTTTTAAAAAAAAATTTTTTTTTTTTTACTAGGTTTATTTTCAGAAACCAGCATTCACATGAGTATGCTCTTGTCTTCACCTTTGGATGCTGTTTCACAGGAAAGATTTCCCTTGGGGTTTTGTTTCTCTGATCCTACAGTGTGCACTGTGCTCTTTGGATGTGATTTAATTGTACTGATGAGTAATTTTAGTCTGTCATCTTCTTTTTAGGTTGTTTTATAAAATGAGACAAGAGGAAAACGATCCTCTGCCACCACACAACGACATGAAGACAGAACGGAACCAACAATAAACTTTGTGGCTCTTTTGATTTTGATTACAGTTTATGGATAATTAACAATAAGTAGATTCTGTCTGTTGTGGGGAAATACTTGATACATTTATTATGGAGGACTCGCGATGAGCTGACACAATATGCTGGCTCTAAGAGCGGAGCAGGCCAGACGTGGGGTCGGTGAGGTTGTGCTGCAGAATGAGGCTCCCACAGCCAAGCAAGGACGGCCACCATTGAGGATACCTTCTCACAAGCAAGTCATTAACATCAAGGAGAAGATCTCCCAGTGGGAAGGTCGCAGTCAGCAGAGCAGTGGCCATGATACTGGAGTGAAAGTACATCCTCTGACTGTATCTCGGACTCTGTCTGGAGATCTCCTAGGCAATGGTTGTCCAAACGAGAGCCGGAGAGGCGGTCTTCATGCAAAAGCCGACGTCTCAAAAAGAAATAACTCGGAATTTGATTTTCAGGAATCCCCAGCACAGGCTGGACACAGTGTGGGTGGCAGAAAGTCAGAACCGGTGCGTAGTGGTTCCAGTGAATTATTAGCCACGTCACCAGGAAATAAAACATTTTCAACGCAAATACTTGCATCTCCCAAAGTGGAGGATGCAGATAAACGAATCATTACTGCCAACGGTGACCAAAAAATGGGTCGTATCTTGGATGCTGAAGTAGTTTCTAAACCTCTACCTCTGTCAACTGATGATCCAGAAGACAACATGCCTGCTGGTAACTTCTACACTTCCCGGGGCTTCTGGCGGAAGCTTGAGGGAAACAGACTGCTCTGGGAGAAAGGCAGAGGATCATCAGGTGAAGCTAATCCCCCTCCTAAACCTCAGCGGACATTCCAGTATCGGGGAACCAAGAACAGTAAAAACACAGGGTACATGGTACAATGGGACAGAGGGTCCTCTCATAACAATCACTCCAACACGAGAACCAGAAGGGTAGCTCAACCACCCAACTTCCCACCTCCTCCGTGTCCAGTTGGAAAGAGTGAAGGACTTTCAAGACATAAAAAGAACAGGTCAGTAAGTGCACAAAAAGAAAAGCATAAATAATCATAGCGTACTTGTTAAAAGTAAAGTAGAATGGAACTGTTGCAGCACTTTCTTTGATATGAACTATAGTAGAAAGGTTTACTGAACAGTTACAGTATATGTTGAGCAGTTTTGGGGAGGGTACTGTCAGAGTCTGATTGCTGGCTGGGGTCCTGGTGTGATGTCACATGATATCTGGCAGCATTGTCGTCTATTGTCTAGAAATGGCCTAGTTCCTGAGCAGCCATGGGTCCAGGGTCATCTTCATCGGGCACACACACAGTCCCTCTTTCATTATTTTTAAGGCCGAGTAAAACAAGACTAAACTGTGTCACATGCTTATATTATCTGTAGTCCTGTGAAAACCATTGCTTTTGACACATAAAAGCAAACATTTAATCCGTTTTAATACGGTGCATACAGACAAAGATGGTAAAGAAAAGGAGTGATCAATGGTTTCAACAAAATATAAAAAAAATAATTGATGGATTTTACTTCTCTGCAGATAAAGCAAGTACACCCTTTGGCCCTAGAAACTAATATACCTTGCTGACAACTTGTTATCATGTAAAATACCTGAAGTTGTGTGTGGGTTATCCTGCGTGCACAATATTTCAGTGTTATTCAAATCTGACTTGGCCATTCCACCTGAAGCTGGTGCTGTCCTTCTGACAGTAGAACTACGCACTTTGACACCAGCATTTGAAATGATTACAATACCAGTCAACACTTTGGATGTGCTTACTTTTGACTGGTGCTGTACCTGCAGATCCTGTAATAGAGTTTTTGTTTCTGATGACCTTTTATTGCATCAAAGGCTCTACTGGCTGAATTTCCTGGATTGGCCAGTCATAGAAAACTGGCAGATGTTTATAATACATGAAGTGTAAAATATTAATAATAGACTCGGGCATTTTGAAGACTAATTATTGGTTCTAATAATAATTATAAGGTTCTAATTATTGGCCTCTAATCAGGATCCATTAATTCTAATTTCATACATTTGACAGTATAATGAATAATGGGGTATATTTCCTACTCTATTGTTGAAATATAAAGCATAGGTAGGTGTAGGTGTTATTGACTGCAGCGCCTTTATCATTAGGTACCTTTTCAAAGAGGACAAAAGTTTGCTTGTCCAATAGATTAAAAAGTTTTCACATGTAGGTAGAGAAAGTCTGTTTCCCCTCTGTTAGAGCAGAGGACAGGATGTTTCATAAACTGTAAAACAGAGTTTCACAAACTACTAATTGCGCAATATTTTTGTTGTTACGTATTGTAGGCAGTGTAATCAACCTTTTTAGTTTATGCCAGTAGCTCGATTTGGAGTCTTCCTGTCATGTCTGCACACAGATAGCACAGGGCTTCTTATTTACCATCTTTAGAGGAAGCTTTCATTTATGCTTGTACATTATGAAGTATCTGCACCTGGCCAGGTATTTTATCACGTGAACTTTAGTAACATCGCAGTTTCAGTTTCTGCACTCAGACTGGCCATTTCCATATTTCTGTACTGTCTGTGACACAGAAAAACTGTTACCATATTGCAACTTCTCCATCATGTGCTCAGTCATTTCCTTCCATGATGATTATTCTCTCTCTCCCTGCGCTATCGCCTTGTTTTGCTGGGTTTCATATCAACAAGGCATTTTGTTGTCGGTCAATGGCTAAACATACAACAATAGAGTGAACAGTATAATGGTTATCTTTAGGTCAACAGCCTTTCTCACTGCCATCACTTCTCTCCCTGACACAGGAAGTCCTTTGAGTATGAGGATGCATCACGCCTGACGGCAGAGCAAGGCCCTCGGGCAGATGATGCCCTTTACCATGCCTACTCTGATGACAATATTTACGAGGACATCGTCTGTAAGTCCCACTCCCAATGTGGAGCTGATTTTGAATGAACTTCCAGAGCTTCTGATTTATCTGGCTGTTAGCACAAAAGACAAAGACAGGAAATCATAAAGACTCCTGGGTACCTGTCGCTGGGTTGATGTAAATTTCAGTATTCTCAGTTAGGATTTGGCTTATTGTTGTATAGCAGCTCAGCTGATGATGTTTCCTTTTCCTGATTGCCCACAGATTTCTTACAGTTACTAGAATTATTCCTCATGTTCACGATGGAAAAACATGCTATGACTAGTGGGATCAGACATAACACCTATTCACAATATGTAGTGTCTGTAAATGTGGCCTAGCTGTTTGATACAAGTGTATAATAATAGCTTTTGCATTGCAATGTCACAAATTCAGTATTTCACAGCACTGGGTGATACCATGCATTTTAAACAATTTGTTGTAGTTTCAGCAAATGTAGGCTGTCTAATCCTTCCCATCACTCTACCTTACCCTCAGGTGATGTGACCAGAGATAACCCCTATGAGGATGTCAAGCTATCTCCAATGTGTATCCCTATTGCAAGGCCTCTTCCAAAGGTAATGGATAATATTCCATGTATGTCCCGCTTTAATAGTACAGGAGTATTTTTATTAGTTATGCATCAATGTAACAAATGTGTCAACCTGAGAAACAAAGGAAGGAATTATTGTAGTTTGATACCAAGTAATTATCTAAAACTGAGCATTAACTTGGCACTTCTTTTGTTCCAGTTGCCTTCTAAACCCCAAACGTTGAACAGCTATGCTAGTAAAGTGGACAGGAAGGGGTTCCAAGCTGTGTCCAAATCTTCAACCATTGCAGACACTCCCAAACCAGCTGCACCACGGCGTGGAAGCACTCAAAAAATACACAGGATGCCCCAGGTACATTTGCACATACAATTGAATTTGATACTATGGCTGGCTGACAGGTCTGTCCCTGTGTGTTGGCCCTGCGACAAACTGGCGACCTGTCCAGGGTGTACCCTGCCTCTCGCCCTATGACAGCTGGGATAGGCTCCAGCGCCCCCTGCGACCCTGAAAAGGATAAGCGGAAGTGAATGGATGGATGGATGGATGGATGGGCTGGCTGACAGCATTTTTGGTGCCCATGTGACCTGTGACTGACAGAGTGGCAGTGAATGATGATTCATGTTTTACGTAGAACAGAAAAGAAGGCGGTTACTTGTTGAACAGGAAGAAGCTCATGCTGAAAATAATAGATAGTGTTGGAGCAGTATGTGTAAACACTTTGTGTAAATTCAGACAGAAGAGAAATACGGACATCTAACCCATGGCTGTGGAAAGGTTTTGGACAGGGACAGACTTTACTGACAAGGTAAAGAGGGAAAAAAGCGTTTCTTTAAATATATTTGTAGAAAAAAGAGGTTATGGCGTAAAAAAACCCAATGTGACCCAAGTACTGTGAGTTTGAGCTAGTTTGAAAAAGCCCGTCATGTTGATTTTTAGATTGCTTTTAGGAAGAGACCATTGTGTAACTTTTCAATAGTGTAAAATGAATATCTGAAACTGTAGTAATAATGAAATATTGAGTGAGTTGAGTATTCTTAAATATTTTAGACAAACCGCTTTAGGGATTTCTTTGAATATATTAAAAATACACATTTAAATCTTGACAATAACACAGTTATTATGTATTGTTCTGCTTCAAAACAGTGCTGTTATGGTTAGTTAGACATGTTACTCGTCCATTGCCATACGAGTTTGTTTCCTCAATTGGCAGCTCTTCCTTTAAAAACAAAGTTTAAGCTTCCTGCTCTATGTTCTTTTAGAAAGAACAACAAGGGTATGGGTTTTTAAAAAAAGAAGAAAAAAATGCTGAAAATCTGTAGCATAATTATGTACTTAGTAGCTGTTAGTGGCTATATATCATAATTCCATGTAATCAGGATTCTGCAATGGCTCTAAAATTATGGGGCTGACAAGCACCTGTGCTTCTACTACATAGTATGTCAACAAAATCGAGACGATCTTTGATGACAAGCGAGGGAGGAAGAGAGTGAAGAACCAAGGAGTCACCGTGCGAGGTGAGACACAAACACATAGTGGCAGATCCACATGTCACCCACATCAACACATCAAGATTAAGTTGAGCCTCTTGGTGGAAATACCCATCTTTTGATGATACACATAAGGCCAGTCGCAGTCGGCAATGAAATGAAATTATGAAACAAAGACTTGCTGTCTGCATCTGATTATGGCCTGTCAAGGTTTCCCCATTCCTCTGCTTCTCACTAATCTATCCCTCCTTCTCCAATTTATATAAGCAGAGGAGACCAGCGGGACTGAGAGCGACGCTGAGGACAGCACCAAAGGTATAACAAATGCACAGAATCTTTACAGTTTACAGGTAGATAACTTTATATGGAGTAAATAGTATTAGTTCCTAAAATTGAAAGTATAAATCCAGTGCTACGGTAAAAGGAGAAGACAAAAACTTCTGTTTTGTTAGAGTGTTAAATGATCACACCAAACATCTCCAAAGTTTTAAATAAGGAGCTCAACTAATGTTTAAAGGATAAGTCATTCATTAGAAAGATGGAGCTAAAACAGCTTGTTTCAGATAGTGAATGAAATAAGTAGAATCAAGGCTCAGCATAAGATAAAAAGGATTCTTTATTTAGTGTGAATCATGCAAAGCTGTAGTAGAGTTGAAGAATAAAAAGCAGAGTTAGAAATTAGCATGATAGGTCATCATTGAGCAACCTTAAAGTAGTCAGTGTTATAGCTACAGTTTTACATTATATAGATATTAAGAAGACCTTTTATTGCTTCTCTGTGCTGGTTGGGATTTTTCCCAGGATAAACATGACTGTATTGTGTCACTGTGTGGTGTTGAACAGGCTCCAGGAGATCAGTTTACATCCAGTCTACATTGAAACGTCGGCCAGGCTACCGCACCCTAGAGAGAGACCTGATCCAGATGCAGCAGCAGCAGCTTTTCCAGATCTTTGTGGTGGTGTCACTAAGAAAAAGCTCCCAAGAAAACACCTACTCCCCTGAAATTACACAACAGTTCCCCAAAATGGTTAGCAGTCTGCACAACTCTGCTTTGTTCATATTGCATGAATTGATGTCATTTGTGACAATTTCACGGCTAAATTGTAATCTTGTTTGGTGATATTAAGGGATTGTCATTGTACATAACAAAAAATCCTTTTGAGAATTTGTATACGGGGAATTTCCCAGGCTGGTATAGGGCTTCTCAGAAGGACTCTTTTGATGTGTTTTTCCAGATTTGGGTATATATTTGCATTTTTCTCCCTGGAATATGAAAGAAATTATCTCTTTAGGTGCATTCGACCACATACTTGAGACTGTGCATGTTTGTTGATTTTTAAAAAAATATTATTATTATTTTAAAATGATGACACAATTAAATTATTTTATTGGATCTCTGGGAATCGACTGGCCTGTAGTAGCCTTGAGTTTTTCTCTTTCAGTTTGAGAAGTCGTCCCGGCTTTCCAAAGAAGCTGAGGATCAGCTGAAGGTGATCCCAAGGTTCTGCTTCCCTGATTCTCAGGACTGGAAACCTTCTGCACTGATGCCTAGGTCAGCTTAAACACAACAACGTTTTAACACCATGCCTGATGTATGCTGCGTCACAGCAGAGCTAAGCCAGTGATGTAATGGTAACACGAGACTGTATTATTTCTTCATCTTCCTTTCATTTTCTTTGTGTTGGAGTCCTTTTGTTGACTTTGTATTGTTCAGCGTTCTTATTTATGCCATGTTTATTATCCCATTTCCTCTTTTTCTATTAATATCTCCAGCTATTAGTTGTAACCCATAAATCACTGTTGCAATCACATAAATTCCCCACAGGGATGATTAAAGTTTTGTCTGATCTAATTAAATCGGAGTGCTAAGGGGAATTGGGTATGCATTTTTTCTATGTGCGGTTCATTGTTGTAATGAGGGTTATGCTCAGAACTTGCACTCCTTTCCTGCCTCTAAAATATGCATCTGTGCCAATACAAACTACCAGACGACAAATATGTACATGTATGTTCTGTCTGTCTTTATTTATTGTAGTGTTTTTCCTGTTTAATTAAATATAATGAAATGATTCCATAATGAAATCATTCATATCAAGCCAGCTCTTCTCCCCACCAATTTTTATACAAGGAACATCATGGTTAAATTACCTCGGATAAATAGCATTATCTGTGTTTGCGTTGACAGCGAGACGTTTTCCTTTGTCCTGACTGGAGAAGATGGCAGCCGCTGGTTTTGTTACTGCCGTAAGATCCTGGTGAGTATTTGACTCAAATGTTCGTGTGTGTGTGTGTCATGATATGGCAGCCTGCCCTGTGCTTACTCAACATCTCTTAGGAGATGTGAGTCACAGACCATAAACCACTTCTGTATTAATGACAGAGAGCAAGAAGAATTTCATCATGTTCCCTTTTCCTTAGCCTGAGAAGGGTTCAGTTTTGTATGTTGAAATTATGACAAGTGTTGTGCTTTTCTTTTGCTTTTTTTAATTTTTTAATTTTTTACTGCTACTGCAGTTGTCTTGTTAAGATGTCTGCATTAAACTTTGTTGTTGGGTAGTACAGACAGATCTAGGCCACATCTAATGTGGAGAGTTTTATATTTTGTTTTCCTCAACTCGCACAACTTGGAGAGCTTTTTCAGTTTTGCTGTTTCTCCAGACGCTGCCTCAGATACTGTGTCATTAACATCTATTTCAATTTCACTTCATTAACCTGCAGGTTATTTTCTTGATTAATCCAGTAATTGTGTTTGTAACATGGCGGAAACCATTGCAAAGTGTCTGCTGTAAATCCCCAAAGCATAAAACTCATGCTCAGATTACTTGTGGCGCCCGGCTTTCCTGCACTTAGAAATCTTCAATTTGCAGTTAGAGAATAACTTCATATGACTGCTTTCATAACAACAAAACGGTCCACTCATGATTACAAAGAATCTCAATAGGATTTAATCCAACTTACCGGTACACCAAGTGATCAGTTCATGGGTCTGCACCCAAATTATGCTCCAGCTTGCTTTTGTCATTTTTATGGCCTTTATTCTGTGGATTGTGATGGATCCTGATCCAGATGAGCTTAATGTCATTGATATTCTACTTACATTTTATTGTCCAAGCACAGTTTTTTTTTGCAGGTTTTTCAAGTTTTTTTTATAGTTTCAACATTGGATGTTACATCTAATGAAGAGGACATGGGGGAAAAAACTGATTGCCACTATGAAAAACATGGATAGAGACTTTATGACTTTTAGGATTTTCTACTCCTGCCATTTTAGAGAGTGAGAGAGATATGCCGTGTTTAATGGTGTTGTAATGACATCCCCGTTTCTTCCTTTTTATCATTTGAAACTGTCTCTTTAAGCCCAGTGGAAAGGGGAAGAGACTTCCTGAGGTGCACTGTATTGTCAGCAAGCTGGGCTGTTTCAATCTTTTTGCAAAGGTAAAGACACAACACATGTGCACACATATTTCTGCTGATAGAACTTTTTACTGCGACATGAAAAGAGCTGGATCGACTACAGTTTAGTGCTAATCCCCTGAAGATTGCTCCCTTAAAACTGCATGTTTAAAGATAGGATGAGGGTGCACTAGAAGATAATCCTGAGGAGTCACTGGGTGTGGGGTTCTTTCCCAAAAGGAAATCGTATGCATGTAACTGTGTTTCATCCATCCTTCAGCTGGCCTGAGGGAAATTAACAACCAGTAGTGTGCTCTGAAGGAAAACCCCATCTGCATGCAAAGCTATATCTGGCTTCTGTTTTATTGTCAAGACTTTATTCAAAAGTAGTTTCTTCCAGAGTTTAAATGATTCATCTGGCTTTGTCTGACCAGATTCTGGAAGAGGTGGAGAGGCGCAGAGAAATATCTCCGGCTCTCGTGTACCCTTTTATGCGTACTGTGATGGAAGCTCCTTTTCCAGCCCCTGGACGCACAGTTACCGTTAAGAGCTTCGTCCCAGGCGCTGGAAGTGAGGTAAGCCTGAAACCAAAAGAGGAAATGTTAATTAGTAGTTTTGCTCCTTCTAGCCACTCCCTTCTGCAAACTCAGAATGACTCAAAATTTTAGGGTATTTGTGAAAACAATAGGGCTCAGCCATGCTGGAACATATATATGTGTTTTTAAACACTGACAGCAAACAGTTCGATCACTTCTGTTTTACAGAGTCAAAATATGCAAAGTAAGGATCCTTTCCAGTAAAACTCAGGAAGTGTGGCAAAGTCAAAGCCTTACATTTGGAAGTCCTAGATTTAAAACCTATATCTAAAGTCCCCATCTATCATTTGACCATTGACTATAACCTCTTAAAATTCAAGAGCTCAGCATCATATTCAGTTAATTTCAACACCGTTTTACTTATATAGCGAAATCACAACAGTTGCCTCAACGTGCTCAAGTTGAAGATCCTACTATAATGGAGAAAAACCCCCAATAATCATATTACCCCCTGTGAGCAAGCACTTGAAAACAGTGGGAAGAATAAAAACTCCCTTTTAACAGGAAGAAACCTCAGGCAGAGCATGGCTCAGGGAGGGGCGGCCATCTGTCCTGACCAGTTGGGGATGAGGGGAGAGATTCAGGACAAAAAACACACTTATCTCCCCAGGTGCTTTTTATGCTTTTGTTTGGCATACCCACATGGAAAAACTTGTATCGGAGGAATTACAAGGCTGAAATGCACGTATCAGATTTCATTCTTTAAAAAAAGAAAAACAACCTCTAGTTTCTGGAATTATGTTTATTCGACATGTGGCTAGAACAGAACAAAACCCCTGGCTCTAATCATTCATAAGTCTCTGGTGATCTGGCAGATAGTTAAAAGATCGAACAACATGAACATGGGTATTCAGCATCCTAAAAGGCTTAGTTTTGCATAAACATTTCAGCCATTCAGACACACTGTCAACAACTACAATTTATATTTAGCCTGACTGAGTGTGCTCTCATTGCTTTGCAAGGAACTGACTTTATGCCGACCTGTGGACTCCAGACTAGAGCATGTGGACTTTGACAGTCTGCTGGAATGTCTCAATGTCACAAAACTCCTGCAGGTTTTCGCCTCCCTTCTGCTCGAGAGGAGGGTCATCTTTGTCGCTGACAAACTCAGGTATGATGTAGTAGCATGCATCTCACAGCAGCACCAGTCAGGCATTGATGGCTATAATATAGCAATATAGTGGGTAATTCGCTCCACCATGATATATGCCTTTGTAAGTTTGCATTGTTATGTCAAACTTCTAACAGTTCCTGTTAAAGCTGAGCGCCTGTTTCAAAAGTTGTGAGAACATTAGGTGATACAGGATGTAACACCGATTTCTGTCCGACATTTGTTTGGCTTTTGTTCACACCAAGTAGTTCATATGCTGCCTGGATCATGCATGATCCACTCTAGTTTGTTTGACTAGTGTGATCAATCTTACTGTGCTCAGGCTGACATGGAGGCTCCTTTTAACATCATTTGTATCCTTGTAGGATAACTAAAAATTGCTACATACACAACAGCTCAAAACAAGTCACACTGAATACAATTTTGAGCTGCTCAATTGTGAGGAAAGACAGAATGCTCAGATGCTACATTTAGAGAGCAGAGTGGGATATAGTAAAAGAGACAAACTCGAAACTAATCAGGCCTGGAACTTCAAGCATATGATTGGTATGTGTACAACCTTAGTGCAGACTTATATGCCAATACCCGAGCAATGCTGCACCAATGTGTTTCTCTGATCCAGTTACCATAACTCACTTTTACTCTAGCCAAATAACCAAATAGTAATATAGAAATGCTAACACTGGGTATAAATAACACATTGCACATGGTGAAATTAACTGTTTTACATAATTTAAGTAACATCTGTGAGCTGCTTGTTACACTGAGTTTAAAAAATAGAGACTGCCACATTAGAGAAAGTGACACAGTCTAAAATTAATTAAGAAAAATCAAAAGATCACATACACTAAATTACTAATTAAAAGTTTCTAATAGCATGGCAAGCAATTACTGCTCTGTTAAGTGCTCTAAAAGTGACTGATGGTAATTAGAAAGTTATTAAATGTAGATTGTAAGTAAATGTCCGTGAGAATTTTTTTCCAAGTAGCTTTATTTGAAATTTGGCTTTTTGCTAAGAGCAGCTGAAAATGTTGGGGGAAATTAGCGATTCACCTTTTAAAGATTGAATATCTTAGTGTGGCTACAGAACGGCCATGCTTTGAAAACACAAAAAAGGCTCTTTGGCAAAACCAAGAAAATGTTAGCTGTAGAAGTTGAGCAACCAGGTGAAAGGGTAGGAGGATTTTCACAGCACGCATGCAACTTAAAGGGACGAGGAGTGTCAGCAGGAGTAGCAGTGACTGCTGAACTAAGAGGATTAACATAGATCAGTTGCATTGAGAGAATCCTTTGATACTTAAGGCGTTTTGCTGAAAGCTTTTACAGTTTATTGTGAATGTTTGGTGGAAAAATAATACATGTGGCCATCCTCTATCTTTAGGGAGCCATGATTGATATCTCAGTGTCATGTGATCTGTGTGGGAATTGCATGAATAGTGTTTTGTTAAACCTCATCTCTCATCTAATCTCTTCACTGCAGTGTGCTGTCACGCTGCAGCCACGCAGCCTTGGCGCTGCTCTACCCGTTTACTTGGCAGCACACCTTCGTGCCTGTGTTACCAGCCAGCATGCTGGACATCAGCTGTTCCCCCACCCCATTCCTCATTGGGGTGCTGGCACCCTGCCTGCCACAGGTGCTGGAGCTTCCCATTGAAGAGGTCTGTAAAAATAATTTTGAAAAAAATTAGAGCTTTAAAAAGACGGTCCTGCCTGTGTAATGGTTTATTGGCTGTATATTCACTCCACGCATGCTGTTGCTTCCACTGTGCAGCAGCACACTGTAACTCACACTTACTGGACCTTTATATAACTCTTATTACACAACTGTCAAGTCTTACAGTTAGTAACTGTCAATTCTTCTTCTTGCTGTCTTCCCAGGTGCTCATAGTGGATCTGTGTGCAAACAAGTTTGTCATTCAGGTGTGTACACACAACGTATAATGGGAATGATAGGTGTGGTCTCAGTCAAAAAGATGGCTTTGCCTACACTTGTCCCTTGGTAGCATGCTGAATATTTTGAGAGTGACAAATTATATGGGATGTAAGCCCAGAACATAGTCCTGTCACAATAAAAACATTAAGGCTGATTCAGTGCTGCAATTTTGTCAGTTAACAGTAAGTCTTTTCAGTCATTGACAGACTTTTGTGTGGTTGTGCTCATTATATTAGTATACACATAATGAGTAATTCTAGAAACATCCCTCCATTCAGTTTGAATTTATGAATAAAGGGCTAAAAAAATCTTTGACTTACACAGTGTGGGCTGGAGGCATTCTGCTCCTTTGGCCTGTTGCATTCTTGCACATTAAACAGTAAATGGCTACATTTCTTAGTACAGAGTGCCTTTAAAGTTTAACACTGGGTCTTGGGTTTTAAATCTAGTGTATAAAAAACAATGTGATCAAAGCACCAAATATAATTATTTAGTTTGTCACAGCAAAAATTGAAAACACGAGTGACATTTGATGTTTTTATATTGAGGCTACTATAGATATTAACTGTGAGACAATATGACGGATTAAATGCATGCTTAGAAACTGCATCATGTGACTGCTGTTGACCCTTCTTGTGATGTGTGACAGCTGGGCGATGAGGACTGCATTCTGCCCAGTAAACTCCAGGCGGCGTTGCAGCAGATCCTGGAGGAGAGGCAAGATATTCTGAGAGAAGAAAATGGAAACACATGTGGAGGTTGGTGGAACAGACGCGAAGACGACAAGATTTATCTACAAAACAGTCTCGCTATCACAAGATGAAGTTCCATTTTTAAAGTGACGATGAGAAGAATATTTGCTGGCATCAGTTTTCATCATAGCACTATCAGTGTGTCCTTTTGTTCTGCCAGCTAAATCTGGCTGTGCAGAAATGAGCTGCAAATGTCAGCAGCACAGCAGGGCAAACCTACTGCAGATCAATGCACATTCTGTTTCCTGCTCATTAGTTCCAGTTGTGTGATTACAAATCTTTAACCAGATCTGTGTTGATGACCCCCTTGTTGTTGTTCTTTTTTTTTTTTCATGTAATCATAGGCTTTTAGCATTTCGTTAAGTATTAACCTTACTGCTGTGCTAACATTTTCCTTATTTAATCATTCAGACCAGCAAACTGATTTGAGCTCCTTGATGTCGGAGGCGTTTGTGCGATTGTTCGTGGAGCTAGTGGGACACTATCCACTCCACATGGTCGAGTCCCCCAATGGCAACAAGGAGCTCCAGCGGGACAGTTTCCGCAAATCTCATCCCTCTCGGGGAGTCCGGCAGTTCCTGCAGCTCTTCATGGACACTCAGATGTTTGCTGGTTTCATTCAGGACAAGGAGCTGCGCAAGGGAGGAGGAAGAGGTCAGTTTTTTTAGATGTTATGTTTTTTTTCTGTTTGGGAATATTTTGTTTCCAGGCACTGTTAGAGTTCTGAAAAAAATAGGTAAAACTAAATCATGAGGCAGTGGGAGACACTCATGCCAGCTGGAACTGTGCTCGATTTAGATTTCATTACTTCAGAGGCTGACTTTACCTTTTAACATAATAACTGCAGAGCTGTGCCAATAAACAGCAAAATACAAAAGCAAAACAGAAATTTAGAGTTCATCCAGCTTCACAGTGAAACGTAGCCAACGTTGTACATCTTGGTGGGACAGATGAATGCGAAGAATATAAAGCAACATCCTGCAAGATGTTGCATAAAAGTTGAAATAAACAAGTCAGATGTTTCCACATAACCGGTAAATGGATAAATAGCAGTGTTGAATCATATTAAAGCAGACATATGCATTAAATTAAATGAGTCACAACAAGCGAGCCTAAAACTGAGTGAAAACAATTTTCCCTGCATGCAAGCACTAGGGGCTGGGCGTATAAACGGACAAAAAGTATGCATAAGCCTTTTCCCACTCAATGCTATTTATAAAGATGTGCAGACCACACACACAAATTCAAACAGTGCATACACACGTTTGATACGGTGTAAGTAAAAATTAGGTGAGACAAACTTTGATCCTGCATGTAAAAGAGACCATGAGTATGTTGATCTTTATCAGTGTGATGGGAATAATGCACTTTTCTACTGCGTTTCTACATTTTTAGACATCTGGTCTGTGCGTAATGAGCTGTAGCATATGAAGACTGTCTAATCCTTTTTTTCTGCTACTGTCTTTCCATCTTTCCCACAGGTCTCTTTGAAACCAGAGTGGCTGAGTATCTGGATTCATTCCCTGAGCCTGAGCCAAGTGGTGTGAACAAATTTCTTAAAGGACTAGGTAAGTGTCACGCCAATAAATGTTCATTTTAAAAGGTTAGTGTTCATCACTTAATTGTTCCTCTTCTGCTTTTAGGAAACAAGATGAAGCTCCTGCAAATTAAATGAAAAAAAGGCCAACATCTCTGTAAAAGCAAGACTTTGTCATTAAAAACAGAACTCTTGTTGCTCCTGGTCTGAGAAATTACCGTGCCTGTGAAAGAGTCTTCTGATAGAGGGTGAAAGGGACAAAGAAGACTTGATGTGGATGAGCAGACTCATGTTATAACCACGAACTCAAGTTTGAGACCAGTGCATTTCTTACTGGGAGAAAACTGGAAAAGTGCGTGTGGGATATGGTTTTGTTTTTTAAATTTTACAAATTCTTTTGAGGACCTTAGAATCAACCGTTGTATCTTTGAGCGTGTGGTTATAACCACTATGTCCATTTACACAGAAACCTGTTTACTTGGAACTCTACTAACATTTGAATCGCATCAATCTTACATTTCAGTCAAGTACTTTACATTTTAAATTTGTGTGCATGGATCCAGCCTGGTGGGTCTTTTGTGTCTTATACTTGCGCATGTAAATAACATTCTCATTGTTGCATTCCTGTCACTTTGATGTTGTGTCTGTGTTGTTTCTTCAGTTTGGGCTTAATATCTCTAAGAGAACGTTTCCGTTTTTCTAGGTTCAAACTCAATCCGATCAATTGGTCATTATGTTTTTTTTAATTCTGTTTACTGGAATTGTAAATAATTTTTTTTTGACATTTTGCACATGTTCAGAACAAGTGTACAGTATTTGGAATATTTTTGTATTAAAGCATGACTTATCATACTTTTTAAATATAAGCTTCCAAGACTGTTTAATTCTCAGTTTATTATACACAAACCTTTGGGTTCTACCTTAACCCTCTATAACGGACCAATTTTTAGCCATTATTTATTTATTTTATCTTAGCATAGGTTGTCCGCTTCAAAATGTGAGTATAGTGGGATTATTTTTAGTTCATGTAGGTTATTCAGAAAGACCAGGAAGGGGAAAAAAGCAGGATGTGATTGGTTGATGTAAAATAACAAAATACCCTGTTTATACAGGAAAAGACTATTTACATATGTAAATTGTAATTCTAGTGTTATCTAGTCTTTGTAGTGTCTTTATGCAAACTTTGTATTTAAGGTTGTTGTCAGACAATTGATTTAACAGGGCAGTTGGGCAATAAGGGGCCTTGCTTTTCTAGGAACTATATTACATATAGTCAAAGCACATCGATTTTTAAAATATTTCTGTTCTTTACACATTATTCTGCTCTGTTTTTTTCTGAACATCATATCATGTAAAATGTTTGTTCCTTTGACCTAAATTTACTCACTATATATGAAATTCACACTGATTACAAGCCTCAAAAGAGGTGAATAACATTCTTCTGCTTTTATAGAAATATAACGCAGGGTAAGACGAGTTTGCTGGGATGATACACGTGGCCTAAGAGGCAGTCGTCAGGTGAATGAAATCACGTGATGTTTTCGTGGCGAACAATAACAAGTACATCAGGATTATGACCATATGGGGGCGCTGTCTTCACGTCTTTCTGCTCTAAGCTCCAACATAAAGCCTAACAGTGTCAAGTGTAACGTGGCTGTTATTAGTTCATCAAGAGTTTATTTTCCCTATTTCAGACAAAATGTGCAAAAAATTGCCAGCAAGACACCTGATGTGAAAGATTACAGCTATTATTATAATTAAGTTTATTTTCATACATTCAGATTTTTAACACTATAGTAAGACTGAATTGCACTCATTTGAGTTGTGCAGTGTGTAGATAAATGCTACACAGTGTCACATAGTTGTGTGATAAACTTGTCAAGGATTTAAGGTGTTGCAAGGGCTCCAAGCACTGCACCATTTACATAAATATGCAGGTCACTCGAGGCATTTCTTGTTTAAATATTTACTTGATAGTCAGTAAGAACATTGAGATTCAGCATTCAGAGGAAAATACAGAGAAACACGTTGCTGCCGTTTTCCCATGGAATTTATGGACAATAGCAAACTAAAATCACCAGTCTTGGAATGTCCTACAGGCAAATTTACACATTGTTTTTAATCTGCCTACATCTACTGCTCAAAGATAAACGGTTTCCTTTCGCTTCACTTGACTGTAACCTACTTTTGAATATTTGTTCGTGTCTGCACGTTCCAGTGATCTACTTCCAGCAACTCAAAATCAGAGCCAATACATATAAAATAGGTCTGCAAAGATATTTTCATGTTTACAAAAAAAAATGGCACTGGGATACAATTACATATTTGATTTGAAATTTGATCTTCTAAACTCTTTCCATTATAATGCAACATATATATTCATTTTACCATTTTTTCAATTCAACTCAGTTCTATTTAATTAGATTTAGATAGCGCTATATCAAAATGACAGTCACCTTAAGGTGCAATATATAGTGTAAAGTAAAGGTCCAGTAATTAAACAGAGAAAACCCCAACAATCAGATGACCTTCTATGAGCAAGCACTTGGCGACAGTGGGAAGGAAAAGTTCCCTTTTAACAGGAAGAAACCTCTGGGAGAACCGGGGGGGGGGGGGGGGGGGGGGGGGGTGGCAGACACTGTGGAAGAAAGACAGATTAATAATAAATAACGGTTAAATGCATAGTGGTGTATAAACGCACGGAGAGTGAAAAGAGGTGAACCAGCTCCAAACTGGGTTCTACAGAAAAAGTGCCTGAAAGCTGAAGGCTCTCTCTCCCATTCTACCTTTAAAATAGGAACCTACCACTGTGAGGTCTTTAAGATGGGGCCTGATTATTCAAAAACTTGTATATGAGGAGAAGGATTTTAAATTTGATTCTGAATTTAACGGGGAGTCAATGAAGAGAAGCCGTTACGAGGCACTTTTGAGACAATGACGTCATGCTTTGTTCAAACACCAAAACACCAAAGCTACTTTTCTAACACCACTGGTGGTGTTAAAGTCTTAAATCCACTCTGCTACTAAACAAGTCTACTAATTTGTTCACTATTATTGCTACTATGTACTAATGCTACACCTTCCACAATACACATCTCTGACATGGTGATGAATATTCACAGTGATTGAAAGCAATTAAGTAAAATTAATTAACTGTGGTACTTGGAAAGCGTTCCATCCATTTCCCCGTTGAGACGTCTTTAATCACCTGCAGGTAGTCATTATTTCACGTCTACCCAAAGAAAGCACAGCTGAAGTACAAGTGTGAAATTACACGTTTTCATGTGTTTTTTTGTAAAGCCGTGTCTCAGAGGCTGCCTCTGAAGTGCTCACAGGATGCACACACAGGCGAAACTGCCTGTGAATTCTTTCTTTATCTGGGCCTGATTGTGACACTCTAGCAAGTTTCTCGACCTTGACGAGACCAGAAGCTGCAACTTGTTTGATTTTCATAGAAATCCAGATATTTACTTTGTTTACCAGCAGCTGTGACTCTTCATTTTCATAGAAATCACCTCGTTCATAAATAGAGTAGATGCAAACAATGAAGCTAAAATGCAAATACTAATAATATGCTTATGTTGTTTGTGCTACTATTACAACAGCGCTATGAGACATGAGACCTGCTATGAGACAGCAATAGTTGTTCATAACAGTGCTACACCACATGCACTGAGAGTAGAGTTTATACATTTATTACTAGTTTATATTAAAACAGCTAAACTCACACTGTGATGCATGAAAGAGCACACTGGGAACATAGAAGTCAGTGACAGCACGAGTGAACACACCCGGAGTCACTTCATTTAATCAGGTGCTGGTGAATCGTGTTATTTTTCCTTCTGGGGTTTGGCCCTATGAAATCCAGGCAATATATATATTGCCTGGATTTCATAGATTTCATATATATATATATATATATATATATATATATATCAAAGTACAGTGTGTCCTCAGGAGGTCAGCAAGTTGACTGAAAACTGTGATATACAAGACAGAGAAGACTGTACCCAAACCCCATGAGAATTTTATTTGTGTAGGCTTCTCATTTTCATTGAGTCTGGAGTTAATATTTGATTACTTTCTTGTATTCAGTTGCTACTTTCACTGCTCCACTACTGTTATGTACACCCATAACAGTTTCCTGGGGTTGTATTAAACTGTGAGAGCCCCTGATGACTCCAAATCCACAATGAATCTGAATGAATTCCTTCCACTTTTTTTTTTTTTTTTTTTGGACTCACAAGAGTCGTTTTCACTTATAATGCACAATATAATGTAGTGTGTTCAAAACAATACATCATACTGCAAGGATTTTTGTTTAAACCATTCAGTTCAATGGTCTTAAAACTAAATCCTGACAAGAAATCTTTTCCAAGATAGGGTCTCAGGATTTTGTAAAAAAGAAGATTCATTAATCATATTTGCTTATATTAGTGGTTCCCACATTTTATAATACATCCGCCTGATGATCTGTGGTCTCAAGAAAGTTTTCCATTTTGCCTCATCAATAATCCAGCCTCAACCCCACATTCATATTTCATATTACAGAGTAATAATAAGCAGGCCTCATTGCATCACAAGACTACCTGTCCTCGTCCAAACAGAGCACTACTTGTGGTTCCTACGGAAACGGGAGGCAGAGCTTTCAGCTCCAAGTTTGGGTTCAGGAGACAGATGCCCTCTCTTCTTTTGAGGTTAGACTTAAAACTTTACTTTTTGATAAACTTTGCAGTTATATATATATATATTTATATATTTATATACATATAAATATCTTTGAGGTAGTGCATTCTTATGAATTAGTAGAATTAGGAATTCTAAGGTCATACGGAGTTTTTAAAAAGAAAAGAAAAAATCAAATGCCATAATTGTTTTCAAAAGTATGACTACAAAGAGTACTCTGCTGCATTTATATAAAGTTGACCAGCTTATATTCTCTGTGGTTATTTATTCTTTTCATGAGCAAAACTCACTTTATCAAAGTTTAATAAGAAACATCTAAATTCTTGTGTTCTAGCTACAATGCTGTTGGTAATATGAGGTGTTATCGCTGCCCTGGTTTTCTCATCTCTTCTGTTTTGCTGTAACTTTAATTCAGCTCTTTCAAATTTTTAGTGTCACTACTCTGTCTACCCACATTCTCATCAGCCCCTAGTCTCTTAGACTTAAAAGTCATCATGATCTACCACTGTCTTTAAATATGATCGTCCTCCGCCTCCCCATCTCCACCTTAGTTCAGTTGCCCAGTGCATCGCCTCCAAAATCTCGATAAGTTCACAAATAGACACTACTAATGTCTAGACCTTGGAAATTCAATCAGTTTCTCCCACATCCATCTGTGATTCTGCTCTGTGACGACACTTCTCATCAGATTCTAACTGACAAGTAATTTTAAATCAGTTACATTTCTTTTCTCTTTCCTTCCAAGTAATCCAAGTGAATTTCCACCCATCAATTTAATTTTCCACGATTTCTGGCAACATTAACGGACACTTTAAAGTGAATGTTAATGTTGCCAGAATACACACATACTTACTAGAGGTTCCTGGTGGTGCGCAGAAAAAAAGACATTATTGTTGGTTAATTTTTTGTAAATAAGTTTTGTGGAAAATGTAAAGATGCGTGTGTGTGTGTGTGTGTGTGTGTGTGTGTGTGTGTGTCTGAGCAGGTGTTTATTTTGTACAACATATCATTTTCCAAAAGTCATTTGGCCCATCTGCTGTAATGCATAATACTGTGTTGGCATAAGTACATCCATTAATGCTGCATGTTGTCAGTTAAGGTCAGAGTATGATGGAAAATTATAATTTCACACCAAACAGAAATATTGACTGAACTCAGTTCAGAAGTTATTCTTTATTTTGGAAAGCTATGCACAGAGTTTCCATCCCCCATGGAAAATCTGATCAGCACGTGATCTGTTTTTATACGGCTCATTTGAGTCTCCGAGGAAGTCGTAAACATCGTCCTTAGAGCCATCGTTTTCTCGATAACAGTGACGACAACAAGGAAAACTGGAGAGGATAAACTCCTTCTCTATGACTGTTTTGAAGTCATAAAGATAAGTAATAAGTTTACAGTCAACTGTAAAACACACCCTTTTAAATTATTTGTTTTCTTGTTTACCTGCTTTGGTTTGAAGTAATTTTGAACCTAACCTGTCAAAGCTTTGTCCCCAGATCTCTAACACATCCATGTTAGTGGAAATATAACACCTTTATCCCAAATTTAAACGTAACCGGTCTGTTTGCCCTTCACATTTTTATTGGATGTGGGAAGTTTAACTTCAGCAGTGACCTTCTCTCAGGTCTGTCATCGGACTTGTTGACAGTAAAGACAAGAAGAAAAAAGAAGGCAAAAGTTTCAAAAACACTTCTTGGCAAATTTTGTTAAGTTCAGTCTCCAGAAGCCTTGTGCTGTTAGCAAAATTACACGGAGCTTTAAATTGTCATTTAAATTGTCCGCATAATTATGTTACCCCTGTTGTACTGATAAGAAAAATCAAAAACAGGAATGCTTCATTAATTAGTTGTAACAGTATTTTTTATTTAATTAAATTTTAATTTGAATACATTTTTTATTTTAACTTAAATCCAGACCTCAAAGCGTTAATGATTTTGGTTTTCACTGATCATTGTTACATACGTTTGTTCTCAAACTCCATAATCGTGTCATATACGAAGCATGAAAGAGATGAGTGCAGGTATTGCGGCAGGTATCCTTCCAATGAGAGTTTTTTCACAGCCTTCATGTGTCTACTCTCTCTCCAATTAGGACTCAGGCTGTCCTTGAAGCATCAACATAGTCAAAATAGAAGATGCAAAATCAGATGAATGGGTCATCAAGATCCAAACAAAATCCAATGACTCAGTCCTTCAGACCTTGCCAAACAGAGGCTCGTACTTAAAAGGATTTATCCGAGGGTTACTCATAAAGTGACGTCTGACCTTCATCAAAATCACAGACAAATGCAAACCATGTAAACTAATAAATATTAACAGCAGTTGTACTTAATATGTCTTTATCGAACACACAAATAACTCACTGTCCATGCTAGAAAAATTATGTGAGCCTATTTTTCCTAGCAGTTGTTTTTTAAAGCTACTTGGAGTCAGGTGATCCAGGGAACACGCTGAGACGTGATAGAGGCTCCGTCTTTAGCAATCATTGAGGGAATCGATTACCAAAGCAGTCACTGAACTGGGTCATCTGGGGAAACCCAGTGCACCTAGTCACCAGTCAACCATTCGCTCTCACATTTACATCTATGACCAGCACTAATTAACCGAACACACACGTCCACATCTGTGGAGATGACGTATGAATTGCACAAAAAGAGGCCCCAGCCAACGAGAAGGGATGGCGCCAACCACTGCACCATCCCTACAGCGTCTTCGGTATCATGTACAATTAGTGGTGGCTGTAATTGTATTGTACCAGCAAAACCAGATTCAGCAAGGGCAACAAACTACTTCGACCAGTTTGGGATGAAGGGGAAGTGAGGAGCTGGAAAAAGAGCAAAGAGACAGAAAACAAATAGAAGCACTTGATAGGCTGGTGTGACCAGTAACTGCAAACCAGGAACAGGTAGTTCCAGAACTGGAGCTACCTGCAGAGCTGTGGAAGAGAGGGTAACGAGAAACAAAACAGGGGAAGAGAGAGAGAAAAAAAATCATTGTTTCATTGCAACTAAATGTCAGATTTAGAGCAACCTGTTACTAGAAGACTCTCTGCTGAATGTCACCTTTCTTCACGTCCTTGAGTTCATTGTAAAATTGCTCAACTTAAAGTTCAACTCATCCTGACACTTCCACCAAATGCTAGAAACTGCAGTCAAAGTATCCGAACTGCAAATTAGGTAAACACGACTTAGTTCTTGGAGAAGAAACCCTCGGGAGAGCTTGATCATCAGGTTTGCACAAATTCCAGGAGAGATTTTGTCCCACTCATCTTTACAGAAACTCTCAAAATCATGTAGGTTTTTTTGGTGGCACTTGGTAACTCTGAAGTTTCAGCTCCACAGATTTTCTATAGGGCTTTAACTTTGTGTAAGTTTTTGGGTCACTGATATGCTGGACATGGCATCTTCAGTGTTCTGATTGAGGAAAGGTGGCTCTTGTCCAAGATTTTACAATACATGACAACGTCCGTTAACCCCTCAATGCTGTGTAGCTGTCCGGTAACCTTAGCAGAAAAACAGCCCCCAAATAAAATGTTGCCACCTCCATGCTTGACTGTGGGGATGGTCGAGATGATGCCAGAAAACCCTTTTTTTAACCTTGTGCTGACAAAGGACTTTCTCCCAAGCCTTCTCAGAATCATTTGCAGGTCCTTGAGACGAGCTTTACAGTCCATTGCGGTGTAACCCACTCCAGCCTTGTGGAGGTCTACAATCTTGCTGCTTATGTCCTTTGACAGATCTTTGGCCTGGGAGAAATTGTTTCTGTGGACAAGTGTTTTTTTATGCGTGGATCAGATGGGCACAGAGCCAATCAGTGGGATCCAGGGCATCAAGTACCTTTTGTTTTGTTTGTTTTACTTTTCTGGATATTTGGTTGAGAGTCTGTCTCTCTCCATTAAAACAAAACTACCATAAACATTAGGGACAGTTTGTTTCTTTATAAGTAATCAAACTTAAAGAAATGCACAGGGAGCCACTGGAGAGAAACGCTGGGGACTGGAGTGACGTCATGCAGTCTGGTAAAACATTAAGATGCCTATGTGCTGCTTTCTGAACTAGATGAAGGACAGAGATTCATGGAAATTAATGGACAGGAAAGTGGAAAACGAAATTCATGCAAGCTGTAGATGCGAACGTTTACAAATCCAGTAGGAGGCACATCTGAGAATCCTCAGTGTTAATTAAAAATAATCATGTCACTTACCGCCAACACTGTGCACATATTCCTACTAAAATGAAACAGCAGGAGATTCTGACCTCGGAGGCATGGCCATAGAGGTTGAGACTATCATATTCATTGTTTGAGTAACTGTCAGTTCAAGTGGACAGACAGTCAACATTGTGTCATTTTATGGCCTGTCTGCACAAACACATTCCCTTCTCACATGTAACATCATTTACTACAGCATTACACTCTCACTAAATCTTTGGCATGTTTATTATTTGGCCCAATACATGGATTCCAGGAAAGGGAATTAAACAAAAACAACAATGAAAACATCTGATTGTACACCTTCTCCTTCGTCAAAGTCCGCTCTGCTTAGTGCCCAAGAAATGACTTTGCTGATACGATAGAGCAGTATTTGTGCTTGGGTTACTAAATAACTAAAGAGTCAGTTAGGAAGCTGTTATTGCAGAGTCATATTATTGCTAATGGCCAACAGCCATTATTCATTTCCATAAGATGTAATGAGTAATCAAATAAAACACCCAACACACATCCTTCAAGTCATATAAATGAGCAGTAGCCTCTTCACGGTGGATGCCGTTGTTACTTTTGTGTTTATATCCTGTTAGAGGTGCTGAATGAATATCCTGACAGTCTTTCAAATACAGATTTGAAGAGAAGTCTTTCTAATCTCTGAGCTCTGACCTCCTTAATGGCAATCTCGCCCTCTGAGATCAAACATGATGTCATTTTTGTTTTCTTTTCTTAATGAAGTGTAGCTCGGAACGTTTTGGAAAATGTATCAGGCTGAATTATAACGGCTTGTAATGTTGACCAGCAGCACTGCAAGTGGAGCGAGAGCCTGTTCGTATATGCAGCAGTGCTCTGGCGGGAAGATATTCCTCTATCACCACCTGTCGCCTTATCAGTGGCTACATGGAAATGAGACCTGTATATGTATTGTGTATCTTAAGCACACTGGTTGTGTAAAAAAAAAAAAAAAAAAGGCAGTTTCATTCTGTTTGCATTTATTTATTCTCTGAAAAAGTCAATCCTAAAGGTTTTTGTTTTAAGGGCACATATTTGAGTGCTGTTGACAAGAAAATGAATGTTGCAGTCACGTCAATAATATATCAGATTGAGTGTGATTAGTGTGCTGTAGGTTATAGGTGTTTGTTTTATGTGTGGAGAGACAGTGAGCACAGGCAGAAAGAGGCATGAAGGAACATAAAAAGACAGGCCAGTAATATGTACTACTCTCCTTGAAGTTGTGAGGCGTCTTCCTCCTCCCCTTCCTCCTCCTCCCTCCCCGCCTCAAGGCCAAAACTCTGAGGCCATTTACATAGAGGGCTAAAAAGGGGAGCTGACAGAGCCTGACAGGTGACACTGAGGAGGGACAACTCAGAGCTGACTCTCACACAGCGAGCCACTACTCAGCCTCTGAACACGCACCCACTCGAACAAACACCACGGAGGAGGACCTCAACCTGAGCAGAGGCACAATTAACACCCCAAACTCCCTGGTGTGAATTTGGAAGTCAGTTGAATTTGACTGAGAGAAAAATGCTTTGTCAAGCTCTGAGGGAGTGAGCTGAGCTCAGCCCACCGCGATCAAGACAGGAGCACATCTTCATCATCTAACAGGTAAACTGAACTTTTGTTCTTCATGCTGTTTTGAGGCAATTTTTTTAAACAGTTTGGAGCTCACTCATGTTAAACTAAAAGGCTTTAAATGCTACACTTTAGTGTTTGCACCCATATTTGATTATTTATTATTACCCTTAAATTGAACAAAGTCACACTCCAGGTTGTCTTTGACAAATGAGGCTATGTTATCTCATCTCCAAACTGCTGAGATGCAAAGAGTGGTACCGTCACAACACATGTTCATGATCTCCTGCTGCAGCAGGCACATTTCACCAGTGGCTATCTGTGTATTCAGTTTATCAGATGTCTGCACTACTGCTTCCTGCATTGTCCTTTGCGCGTACACATGCTACCTGCTGAACAGATCTGTTTTTGCCTCGACCTAATCTCACGATCAGTTAAACCGTCTCGAGCCGCCCCTAGTTCAAACTGTCGGCAGGTCAAGTTACATTTACCTTTCAAATGGAGAACAGGTAGTGCAACACTAGAAATGGCAGTTGAGCCGCATACAGTTGAGCCTGACACAAAGAAGCGAGTTGGGTGGGTGGGAGGGGGATGGGATAGTAATACATAAATAAGTTGTAAAAGAATTGTGTCAGTGGGGTGGGTAAGGGAGAAAAAAAACATGTGCACCTGGTCAGCAATGTGTGATTGCAAAGGGAAGGTCAAAGCAAAGCACTGCGCAAAGACAAAGAGATTTAGTGGTGTTTTGAAGTGTTAACGGTTGAGCAATGACTGAGTTTGAGTTAATATTTGACCTGATGAACAATATCAGTTTTTTTTATAGCTTTTCCTCTGAATGAGGGCATGTAACAGTTTGTAACTGTAATTTTTTAAAAATCAAGAGGGCAAAGGCGAAAGAAATGGTCTGTGGACGCCAAGTGCAAAACCTTTCCTTTTGTTAGGGGGGGAGGTTGTGTTGTTCTCTCTGCAGTGCACCTGCTGTCACTTTCTTTTGCACCAAAACAAGTGAAATGGACTCACAGCGGTTGATATCTCTAAAGTTTAACCGACTCTGTCTTATTACTGCGTATTGCTCGAGCCGTGTGCTAGGGCAGTCTACTAATACTTAAACAGAGCCCACAGGGGCTACGTGACTAATGATAAACTCTGAAGTATTACAATCTTTACACATTAACAGTAGAATATTTGCAGGAAATTTCCAGAAGCAATTCCACAGATTCAACTACCAAAACAACAACAACAACAACAACAACCAAACAAACACAATGTCCCTGTGAGCACATGTTTCTTTCTAAATGAAATTTGTAAGGTCAGAGAGTCAGACTATAATCTGTGAAGTGTCCTCAGTGCATTCCTTCTGACCAGCCACCAGACTGAAACCTGTAAAAGTTTAACAAGTTTGTTACCAGATTAACAGACATGGAAACAGAGCAGGAAATGTCACATCCAGCCAATCAGTTCAAATTTAGCTACTTTATTACTGTAGAGGCAGGGGGCTTGGGTGGGATCGTCAAACGACTTTTCCTCTTTTCGTAAGACCTTGACCTGGCTCAGTGTGCCTTTAAAACACATGAAATACAATAATTAGCCACATATGAACCTTTAAGTAGGTGTTTAAATATTTGCTAAATCCTTACAATGTTCAAAGTTTGCTTGTTTTGCGTAAGTGTCATTTTGTGGAGTGTTATCTGGAGGTCGTCTCCCTCGTACTGCGGCGACACGGGCGTCCAGTAAAGGGGCACGCCCGACAACTAAACCGCAATTTGAAAGCGAGTGTAATTGATTCAGAATCCGCGGTTAAAGGAGTCTTTAAACTGATAAGACGGGTGTAATTATACCGAGAAATCTGTCCTCATCCTACTGAAGCATTCAGAAGACATGTGGAGGGAGAGAGCTCCCTGTGCAGGAATGTGAAGGGTAGATGGAGTGATTAGGTGGAGAACAAGCAGGGACTTTGTGTAGATGGGAGAACTGGGACAAGACCGGCCCTCGGGGCACAGAGAGGAGAACACCTGTGCTGACATCATTCATCCCTAATCCACAAACACACAGAAACCCTCAAAATGACTGACTTTTAATACCAAAACTACAACATTAGGGTTCTTTCCAAGGAAGATGTATAAAGCTTTGAGTTTGAATGGAATAGGGACTTTTATTGTGGATTCATTTTGAGACTCTCCCATTTTTCACACATCAATGAATCGGTTAATATTTCCAGAAGAGTAAAGAAATAATCCATTCGGCTGTTTTAGAGGGTGTTCATCAGATGTTTTAATAAAATATAAAAGAAAGTACTAGATAAAACACAAAGATACAAAAAAAGACAGGTAAAGGATCCAAACAAATTCTATGAGTCATTATTCAGCAGGCAGTTAGACGTGATATAGAAAAAGGTGACGAAGTTAAAACTTGAAGGAGACAGTATCTGTCGTAAAAGCCAACCAAGATAAGCTGAGCGTGGTGCATGTGAGCTGTGATGACAGGACGTTTTTTTAAGAGGAAGTACAAACCAAAAGAAGGCTCTCTGTGTGGAGGCTCTCAAGCCTTCAGTGAAGCCGCTTTATTCCCACCAGTTTTAAACAATTATATCAAAACTGGTTAGATAATGTAGATTCTTTTAATATTCACTGCAGCTGATGAGAGATGCTGTATAATACACTGAACAGTCTTGCAGAGACCCCAGAACAGGAATGGATTTCCAAAACAATCAGGGTGACTCAACACGAGTCCCCACACGAGCACCCAGAGTCCCCACGCTTTACATTTCCACAATGAAGTCATTCACCCAGCGTGAAAATCTGATAACCCCGTAGGCGTTGACCAGGATGTTCAACAAACAGCGTTTGACAAATAACAAACAAGAGATCCTTGGCTTTCATTGCTTACTGAAGACTGAGTCATTCACTCCCTCTACATTACAACACTAAACTACACAGTGTGCATTCAGCAGCTGTTAATAAGTTCTATGATTTAGAGCAGAACTAAAGGTCTTTGGCTTGTTTTGGCTTTTCTTTTTTGAGGCCTGATCAAAATGTTGTCATGACTGGCGCTGTACCTCCAGCACTGCCCACACTGTGTAGGGGCTGGAGGGCTTCTTTTCATTTTGTGGTCACTTAACTGACTTATATGTTTGTGCATGCTGCCTTATCACACAGCATATTTGACCCGTTATGCATTGTTCCCGAAATACTCCTTGACAGGATAAAAACTTTAAACTTTGTAATATTATCAGTGCACCAAGTGAGGCTAAGAACACTAAGGATTTATCCAGTATGACTGTAAACTGTTGCAATTTCTACAGCATTTTTAAGAACTCTGAATACTAATCTATGCATTTCACTCCAGCAGGGACTTCAGGACAGACCAAGACAGCAGCCTGAGAGCCCAAAAGGAGAGTTGACAAAGGACGTCAAAGACCTCTAAAGATGGAAGATACCCAGCAGGTTTGGCACGTGACGATACCCTCCCAGGAAGACGCTGGAGAGCTGCAAAAGAAGGTGTCAGTGGCAAACCAGCCCGAGTGCTCCATCTGCTACAACACCTACGACAATGTCTTCAAAACACCCAAGCAGCTGCAGTGCACCCACACCTTCTGCCTGGAGTGCCTTTCCCGCCTCAATGCGCTGTCCAACCAGAACAACAAAAACCCCACCTTAGACATCCGTTGCCCCATCTGCCGGCAGGCCACTATTTTGCCAAAGGAAGGACCCCCGGCCCTGGCCACCAGCCGCGAGGTCCTCTGCGAGCTGCCCAGCCACCAGCAGCAGGAGGAGCCGGTGTGGCTGGAGGGGGAGAGGTTGTGCTACAAGAGCAGGCAGAATCATAATAGTTCAGGGGACCCCGAAAGTCCTACGGCCTTCTGCGTCTGCATTGACATTGGGTCCTCCAAGATGGACACTGCTCCCGAGCTTCCACAGCGGCATCTCACTATGGTGGACAGAGTGGCTGACTGCAAGAAGATGATCCTCTTCATTCTGCTCCTGGTGCTGCTTATTGTGGTTGTTTTGTGGCCTCTGCAGTGCGTGTTCAGCACCGGGAATATGCGCTGCTTCAGCGAAAGCCCCCAACTCACCATCAGTACCACCCCCAACCCCAACATCACCAGTGCCATTTTCAAGAAACTGGTGGGATAAACATTGAAACTACCTGGACTTCACTTGTAAATGCTTAGAATATTGTGTATGATACATTTGTACTGTTGTGTGACATTTTAATTATTATTATTATTTCCAAATTGTCCTAAAAGTGTATTTTATTATTGCTACACAGAAACAGCTCACATTTTCAATTTGAAAAAGAGCCACAAAGCTTAAAGCGTCTATGTGCAAGCTTTTTTTAGACATTTGACTTCAGTGCCTCCCAGTGGCGGTTTAAAAAACTGCAAGCAGGCAAACAGTCCGTAAAGTAACACTGACTGCAGCCATTTTCACCAGTGACATGTTATTATGGTGTTATAGGGCACAAGAATTTTTGACATCGCTTGTTTTTGTTACGTTATAATGAGATGAAATTTCTTGTTCACACAGACAACCATAAACTGTAGATAAAGGATGGACTAGCTTCAGTCTGTAAAGTGAAGCCAACATGGATGCGCCTTAGCCAGCAGGGAGAACTACGTACTTCTCACCTGATTTATTACCTCATTTTTCTAAAGTTGGGTGGGTCTTATCATATCACAGCCACTCATTATGTATACTTAAAAAAATAAAAAATAAAACTAAAGGCTTCAATGGTAGACCATGAACCAGCAGCTATGTCCATCTTTTACAGTCTGTG
Organism: Neolamprologus brichardi; assembly: GCF_056152115.1. Classification (NCBI taxonomy): domain Eukaryota; kingdom Metazoa; phylum Chordata; class Actinopteri; order Cichliformes; family Cichlidae; genus Neolamprologus; species Neolamprologus brichardi. The sequence goes on from NC_142123.1 coordinate 10,873,847, forward strand.
GACACGACTGATTTACAAATAACACCACACAGTGAAGCGAGACCAGCTTCACTGTGTTTGTTTAGCGGCACAGAGAAGATGAAGAATCTCAGCACTTTAATCTGCGCTTGTATTTTGAAATTAGACATGATTTTTGCTTTCTAGCAGGCTCAATGGACTGGAGCGCAGCTGGGTTAATTTATTGTCTCTACTTGTACACAACCAGCAAAGCTCAGAGACGCTGGCACATGAAAGTTGAACTTTGCTTTGCAAATGTCCGTCTGGCAGCATGAAGAAGTGTTCCCAGTATGTCAATGGAAAACTATGTGTAAAGTGTGTTTTCTTAAGACCTTTTCTACAAACTTTAAATAAAAAACAAACAAAAACTCAGATCATGATTCTGGAAAATAAATCATTTGAACAAAGTTGAATCACAAATTAAGTTTCTAAAGCCTCAGACAGACACAAAGCTACTCACACCCTTTTATGCTAATTAAAACAAAGCATAATCTCATTGTCAAGTTAAAAAACAAACCATGCCCTATGTAACCATTAAACCGTCACCATAAAAGCCAGCTCCTCCTTTGTCTGGACAGGAAGCAGTCTTTATTTCTTCCTGGATTCTGTGTGACGTGACGGAAAAGTTAGGTTGTGGGGGCTTTCCGAAGCTCACACGTGGCATATGGATGATAAGAGCATTGCGTTGATTCGAGCTTCATTTAGAGGAAGCCATAAAAGGAGAATTTCCTCAAGTACCAGCTGAAGCTGCCGGTAAATGTGGTTAAACAATAAATCCAGGCGAAAGAGAAAGGTGCTGAATCACGGCCTCGAAGCAGTTTCCCCTAAATAGAAAAAGGAAGTCAAAATAAATACTTCTTAATAAGTTCTTGTTAGTTGGAAATAAACTTTTCTCTACATTTAAATTGATCATTTCCTATAAAGAAGCCTTTTATAAATGCCGCCCTCCAATAAAGCAGATTTGAACAGCCAATTTTCTTGTGACAGGCAGCAAAAGAAAACTAGCTTGTTGAAATTCAGCTAGGAAAGCACTAATTTCACACTCATCGCCTGTTTTATTTGCTCTGGAGTTCTAAAGCATATTTTCTTTAAGCCACTTCAACCATGAAACACTGGTGTTTTTCTGAGTAGTCTTTCCTGCCTTGCTTTTAGTCTGAGCAGGTTGGTGATCAGAATCGTGCTGTAAAGCTTTTACCAAATGAAATGACAAATGGAGTGAATAAGCATAGAAAGGTATGAGCTCGTCATTAGCACAGCCCATGATTCAGCAGCTTGTAGAACCACCTTTAGCAGCAATAAAAGTTAAAGTAATGATTTTCTGTAAGACTTTATCAAACTCTCACATCACTGTGGAGGATTTTTAGCCCACTCTCTTCTTTACAACATTGCTTCACTTCATTGAGATTTGCGGGCATTCGTTTATGTACAGCATAAATGTTCCACCCAAAGACGAGGTCTGGACTCTGACGGGTAATTGTAGCACGATGATTCTTTTCTTTTTCAGACAATCTGTAGCAGATTTGCTACAGTGGGATCATTCTCCTTTTGCATGACCCAGTTTGAGCAAAGCTTTAGCCGTCAGACAGATGGCGTCATATTTGACTTGAATACTTTGGTATACAGAGGAATTCATAGTTGACTCAAAGACTGCAAGGAGCCCAAGTCCTGTGGTTGCAAAACCCAGATTATCACCTCTCCACCACCATGGTTGACAGCTGGTGTGAGGTGTTTGTGCTCATGGGCTGTGTTTTTGTTAAACATAGCACTGTGCATTAAACATCTTCACTTTGGTCTCATATGTCCTGTTCCTGAAGTCTTGTGGTTTGCTAAGATACAGCTTTGCAAACCTAAACTACTGTACTGTGCACAGGAGACACGAGGCCTTCTCCCAGCAACCTTTTCATAGTTCCAAAGTTTTGCGCTAAACTTTAACATGTAACACATCAACTCAGGCCTGAAACGTAGCTCTCATGTCTTTGGTCGTGGTTTCTCTTAGAACTGCATCGTTTGACCTCAGTCTGAATTTGCTCAAACGTCCACTCTAAGACAGACTGGCACCTGTCCCGAATGTTTTTTCCACTTATAAATAATCCCAGTGTGGAATGTTGGAAGTTGGAGTTTTTGGAAGTAGCTACATATTCCTTCCCAACAGCAGTTGCTTCTTTCCTTTATGCAGAGATGCTCACACTTCTGGATAATTAGTAAATCAAATGCCTTTGATTAGCAGCACCTAGCTGCTACATTACCCTCTTCACTTCTTTGAAAGCAGCAAGTCCTTAGTTTTTCCACACACTGCTGCACTTTGGCTTATTTTTGTAAATAATTAAGCAGCAGACAGAGTCTGGCACGCACGCACGCACGCACACACGCGCACACGCACGCACGCACGCACGCACGCACGCACGCACGCACGCACGCACGCACGCACGCACGCACACACACACGCACACACACACACACACACACACACACACACACACACACACACACACACCTGAGACTGTATTTAAATGATATGAAGACCTTGGTAAAGACCCGATGATTTTTATAAAACTTACCGATATTTAAAATATGACGTGACTGTAGAATGAAAGATTCTCTCTCCTTTGAAGTAACAAACTAAAAGAACATAAAATCAAATGAAAACATTTAACTTTATATAGTGCCATCATAGATTTTTATTAAACTATGATAAATCATTTTGTTGCTCTGACAGATCATCGTGTCAGCCGTTGTAGTCTATACAGCAAAAAACAAGGCGTCTGGGTGGAGCCAGTGCAAGAAAAAGAGCAAAAGGGAAAAGCTTCCACTGAACGACACTACTCATTTCGGGTTTACTGCAATCAGAGGAACAGGGGGATGAAAAAACAAAAACTAACAAAACAAACAAACAAAAAAAAAACCTCCGAAATGCGCACACATTGAACTCATTTTCAAGTAAGTGTAAGATGACGAGCAGAGTGAAAATACCACGTTACTTCTGCAAAGCTCTGTGTGCGCTGGTACAACTCAGAGCCTGAAGTTAATCATTGGTAAAATTACACAGATTTACAAAAAAGTCAAGGTACAAAAAAAGCAAGAATGAATAAAAATCAAAAACTATACAATCTGAAACAAAAAACAAAACAAGATAAACACTGATGGCAAAAATTTAGTGCACACAAAAAAAAAAAAAAAAGCTGACGAACATCCACACAGCCTGAGGTTCAGCAGTTTCGCACTTTCAAGTACTGATGTTTCACCAAATCATAAACACAATCTGACCAATAGAGGCAAAAGAAAAATACAATAAAGAAAGAAAAAATTATCCCAGCGCAGGACGAAGAAAACAAACCAACAAGTCTCATTCATTGGACATAAATCACAGTTCATGAAGAGAAAAACAAAAACAGAAAAAGAGGAGGATTCACACGCCATCAGTGCTCGAATTCAAGGGACGAACAAGTGGTGCAGCATTTTCTTCACCCACAGACGTCCTGTGGGCCTTTACCGACATTCATGTAAAACAGAGCTTTTATTCACATAAGAGTCAACCATTTAAAGAAAGAAGGACTTGATTGTGCTTGGCTGTATCATAAATTGTGTTCATTTCAAAAATAACAAAATCACAAGCTGCACCTGTGGGAGTCCAGCTGTAAAGACGAACGGTGCCACTCAGTCACGCTTTTATTTTGATGCTTGAATAGGAAAAAAGTGGACTGAACATATTACCAAGGGTACGTTCCACCGGTCAGACATTCAGTAGTTTGTTGTTTTTTTTAAAAAGGGTTTTCGGGACATTGAGTGACTACGGTTTAAACCATCTAGGACAGACTTCCAACATTTCTACGCTTCTATTTGCACAGGATATTTTGGTGCTGCTTCTTGAGGCTAAAAGTAGCCAACAAGCTGCCGCACAGCCCTTTGCACAGCGTCTTCCTTATCACATCAGTGACGTCAGCTTACTCTCTCTGCTATCATCAAGCCTGGATTACGGCCATCTTCTAAATTACTTTTTGGAGACAAATCTATTCTTCAATCTCGGGGTGATTACAGTGGGCCAGATGGCCATCTGCCTCACTGTAATCGCCCCCCTTTCCCTTGTGACAATCTACCCCCTGACAGATGTTGAACAGCATCAGACCCACTGATTAACAAGGACGACCAGTCAAACTAAGCTGCGAGGCGGCAGTCGGCTGAGCACGACTCCGACCGTCCATTCAGGAATCCTTTCCACCCAGTTTTTTGTCAAATATGGACTTCAAATATCTAAGAATGATTTCTTACACCACAGCGCATCTTTATAAATATATATTTAAATAAACATCAAAACATAACCATTATACCAACATCAGTAAAAGAAAAAAAAAATGACTTCATGGACAGAACAGCCCTAGTTTTCATGAATGACTGTTCTTTAACTGGAGGTCATGTTCACGTTCATAGACAGTCGGGGCAGACGGGTTGTGTCCCGACAGCAAAAACAAATCACCTCCAAAATTGTCAAAGAACAGTGGATTGCATTTGCAGCTAGTGAGATTATATATAACTCCTTCACAATACAAAACTTTGATAATCAGTCATATCTAAATAAAATTTATTCACTTTCACAACTTAAAAAGACAACTTCATTAAAGATTCAAAGGAGGGAGGGAACTTGCTTGCCCGTCTTGTGACTCGGGTCATGAAGCAGGTTATGCAACTGCCCTTGCCATCACTCAGCGGCCACATTAATAACCACCACAGCTGGACAGTCAGAACACAGCAAAAACAGTCTTAGAATCCAATTTAGACGACAAGCAGCCAAGACTGAGAAAAATAACCGAGTGAGTTGGGCAGCGTGCAGACAAACTGATTAGTTTTGACCTCTTCCCTTAGTCCCACACAGCTACGTTCACTTGAGGCCAGGCCGGGCTCCACATTTAATATCTGTCACCCTAAGAGAAAACTGTTTTTCGCCTTCATGTAGACTTGCAGAGTAACAGTGGGTTTGGGTTGGCTAGATTACAGACACATCCTGTGACAAGGCACTTGTGCTGGTTAAGAAAGGGAGAAGCATTAGCACAGGAGGGAAGAAAAAGGGCAAGTGGAAGTGGGGGGCCTGAGTAAGGGCACTATGCTGTGGACTCCACAGAAGTCCAGACAGACAGAAGTCCAGCAGGACGGTGGCAGCAGACACATCAGCCCGCCACTTTCGGTCCGCGCCAAGATCCAGCGATGTGGAGTGTACCGAGTGTGGAGCCCCCCCCCCACCCTCCCAAGGGATTTTCAGGAGCTGAGAAAGTGAAAGAAACACAGACATGTAGACCAAGTACGGTTTGGATTTTACATTTCATGACTTGATGCTCAAATCAGATCGAAATTATAAAGTAAATATAATGACGCTGTTCTCAAGCATCACTGAAGTTATACAAAAATGTCCTCAGTCTTTCTGGCAGGGATCTTATTTACTCATTTATTATTAATTAGATTTTTATAACTCAGGACATTTCGATATTTAGGAATATATTGGTCCATCATGCTGCTCTTCAACATTCCCTGTTGAGTGCTGCACATCAAGCAGCAATAGGTGCAGGTTTAAGTGCACCCATTACTTACTTAATACTTTCTACATACAATCATATACGCCTCCAACCACACGCTCATAAACACTGATGCACAGCTAAAAATTTGAAACTACCCATGAAAATTAAATCTTTTCCATATTTGTATCAAAGTTTGAGCCAAGAGAGGCTGAGCAGACTGGTAGTTAGTCTTTTATGTTATGCATTTTAAAAAATATCTAATCCTCCAGAAACAACACGCTACATTAAATTAATGCATTTTAAATACATTCAACTGTAATCAATGCTGTATTCAGAATACGTTTTGTCCCTGTGACCCCAGAATCAAAGCCATGATTCATTCCCTGTAACACTGCTGGGTTCCTTGTCTTGGTGCTTATATTAGTCACCATGACAGAAAAGAATGACAGTGTGAGAACTGAGGTCGATTATAATTTGAAATTAAATTCAGTCTTTTGTTGCTCTAAAGGGAAAAAAAAAAAAAAAAAAAAAAAAAGGGAGCACTGGTATTCTTTAAAGCCAACTCAGCTGCTCCTGGCTAACCTATAATTTAAAACTGAAAAAAAAAAATATATAGGAAAAGTACCTTTCTGCTTACACACGGAAAATTAATTCAACACTGGAAGAAACAGAACTTTCCGCCATCAGCGGAAGAACACCTTGAGCTTTGATTTTAGGGGAAACATTTTCTGACACGTCAGGCTTAAGTTAGTTTTGTTTTTTCTACCCAAAGCTACATTTACAGTTAATGGAATCCAGCACGTGAAACCAGAAATGCTTGTGGTAGTTTTCTAAACTGACTAAGGCAGAAGGAAAAGGAAACAATGAAACAAACAATGTTGGGCTTTTTTGTTCCTAGCTTAAAGGATGGATCTCTGAGAAACATGGAAATAAAAATTGACACTTACAGAGAGGCAGACAGAAGAGGAGGTCCACGGCGCCGATTTTACCTCCTGGTATTACTGCTGAAAGATGTCTGAGGGCTTTTGAAGTTTATGTTCTCGTATACGCTTGATGAATCGTCGTTTGTCAGCCTAAAAGAAAATAATCACTGTGAAAATGAACCCACTGTCAAACCCTGCTTAAGTCCTATGATGACATTTTTTTAACACGTGTATGCCTGATGGACTTACACAGAAGAAGAGCGTGAGGAGGTCATGTTGTGCTTGGACCTCGAGTTGGTCATCTGGGGATATTTGATATTGGAATATTCCCTCTCTGTCATCTTATTCCTCTGAAAAGTGACAAAAAATAAATTAATCTGTCATCTACTGAAATTACTCAATCTCAAACTGTAACCACATTCAGCAGTGAAAGAACAAGTGGTAAACATGCCTAACCAGCTGACATGCTGATGATTTGCCTCTCAGCTCTAGTGTTTAAAACGTAACTGACAGACTTTATACAGCTTCATTGCTCCGTCAAAAATCTAATGTTTTAATACAGTAAAAAAAAAACTAATACAGCCAATTACCTGCTCCTCCTCCAGTCTCTTCTGCACTGTGTCTATGTACTGCTGCACAGCCATGTAGATGAACTTATACTGAGCCTCTGTTTGCACCATGCCTGATCTCTGCTGCCGTACCCTCTGGATGGTCTTTGGGACATCGATGTCGCAGTCGAGACCTAGAACACGCAGATCCAAATGTTAGCAGAACTGGAGTACAAAGATATATATTTTTATTAAAAAGTAAAGGATTCACAATCCAGAAAGTTTCATATCTGAGCCTCATACCTTGGCGGTTAATAATGTCGATAAGGATGTCAATGACGATAATTGTGCCAGTTCTGCCGATGCCTGCACTTTAACAAGAAGTTGTTTAAGGTTAAAACCATGTGTAGCTACAATACTTGAAGAAAAGCACCAGAATCCAGGTGAAAAACAGATATGAGAATATTTGAGCACACAAGTATAAGCTGAAGTTTCACTTGTTTTTATTTCCATTTATTGCTTTAGGGGAAAAAAAAAACAAAAACAAAACAATTTTCATCAACAATTCCACCATTAATCTCTGCTGATGTAGACCGTGAAGGCAACGGAAAATTGTGGCGCTTTCAAAGTAGTCAGCAGAAATCAGGCCCACTGTTTACAAATGCAGATAAGCTTAAAATGTGCTGACAAACTGCTAAATTGACTGCAAAACCAGAATATGGACTGTTGAGCTGCATGAAACCAAACCCCGCTCAAACTTGACTGGTAAACAGTGCTGAGACAACCAGAAGGCTTCTGCTATCTTGGTCCTTGCTTACAGACTGTGCATAAGCACATCTCTGTTTATAGAGGCGGATTTATCTGAAGCCAGCTGACCGCTGTGTTTAAGAGTCAGGTCAGTGTTGTCCTTGTGTTTACAGTACATGTTTGGATGGGTGTGTTAAAAGAAAGCTCATTTCAAAGGGATTCTGCTGATCTGGTGGCTGGACAGACTGCTGAAGTCCACTGTTCTTCCTCGTGTTCACAAAACCACTTTGAACTTGCTTTGTGACTAAGAAAGTAAAACAAAACTTGTAAAAGGAAACGATAAATAAATATGTAAACACAAACACAGCCAGCTTTAGTTTCAACTATGAAACTATATTTAAACTATGACCAACTCACATTAAGAGGCCAAAAGTGTATATGCCACTATACCAAGTGCAGACTTTAACCAGCAGGTAGGGTTCCCAGGTTCTTGGTATTAATGTCAAATTTTGACCATAACCACAAATGGATATTCATCAAACAAGCTGTTTTTGTTTTGTTTTTTGTTAGTTTCAGATTTCAGTTCCTGGTTACAAGGAATTAAACCTGATGCTGAACTAAAGGTTTCTGATTCTGGGACACTTTCCAGTTGTAAGGAGCAGTCATCAATATTTTTATAACTACTCTGAGTAAACTGTAGAAACCACCAGGAGTTCAGCACTTTCAAAAGTAGTCAAACCAGCTGCCCAATACCGACAGTGCTCTCACAGACAAGTCACTGAGATGCCAGTCGCACCATTTTGGTATCAACAGACTTTCATCTTTCAGTACATCACTGGCTGATGGGATGCCTGCATTTAAAAAAAAAACAAAAAAAAACAAAACAGCAGAGGCTTCTAACAAAGTGCTTCATGTATGTGTATGCAGAAGAACATAACTGTTATTGTCAGTGTGAGAAACCGATCTCTTTGTTGTTGTTTTTTATAATCCCAACCCAGAATTAGTGAAGTTGCATGAGCATCCTATAATAAAATAGTCCATTTTCTTCCTTGTCATACCTGCAGTGGACGACAATTGGCCCAGTGTGTGGAATGGTGCTCTGGGTGCGGTTGACCTCCTCTAGGAACCAGAGGACGCCTCCAGGCTCGTTGGGCACTCCATGGTCTGGCCAGCTCAGGTACTGATAGTGCCAGATGTACCTCACAGGCTCCTTCTATAAGTGACAAATATTATGAGGTGAAGTTACCAAAAAATGATTAAAAAAAACCCAAACAAACAAAAACAGAACTAGCTATTGGAAATTGAAAACCAAAGGATTCCTAAAACCTAAGACATTTCTTCTCCAAATCAGCCTGATGAGACTGGAAACTCACAATCAAATAACATCATAATTCTCAATAAACCAAAGTGTTGTTTGTGTTGTCACACCTTATCTGAATAGCCTACGTCTTGCTTCTGATCACGTTTCTTCTGAATAAAAACTGAACTGAAACATACAGACCTATTCTGGAAACTAACTGGAACTAGACTAAAATGAAAAGAAAAACTCAAATCAAAATTAAAATTTAACTCATTTAAAGAAGAGCTGTAATAAAAGTTAACAGGATATTCCATCTCTGTTGCTATAGTCCACCTAACATCCAGACTGTGTGTGTGTCCAAATGTCACCCCTGAAATATTCAGTGTTCCTCACTGATCAAAGCAACAGCCTCTAAGCTTTCATTAATAAACACAGAAAAAAAGAAAAGCAGGCACTCTGAACTTTTTGCTTATTATTGTATACACGCGCCAAACGCAGCATTAAAGATGTTTTATTTCTGCATTTAGCACAAGAAAACTGAGCATTGGATTGCGAATCTGTGAATCCACAAGTGCAAGCTTATAGTGTACAAACACAAGCATGTGCATGTGTGGTGTGAGATAATTTGTCCTCAGGTCAGTGGGTCGACTCCGACTGGGAATAGAGCGTTCCCTACCCGGTCCAGACGTGTCACCTCCAGCTTCCTCAGGATATGGTCTTGTGCTGGCCGCTCGTCCACATTCCTCACCAGCACTTTTCCAAACTCCTTAGAGGCATGAAGGTCTGGCCAGTAACGGAAACATTTGTTCTAAATCAGAGCAAAAAGTTGGATTTAGTTTTCCATCCAGCCTAAAAGGTGACTGGTTGGCAGCAAAGGGTAACATGGATGTAGTTCTTAATATTCAACTCAAAGCTTAGGTGGTTATGGTTTTAAGTCTGCAGAAAGTTTTAAACATAAGCACAAATCTTGCTGTAATTTTTTTTATTTTTTTGGTTTTAAATACGTTTGACGTATGAAAGGGTTTATAATGGTGCATGTAGCATCTATTTACATGATGTACTTGATATGTAAAGTACACAAAAATAGAAGAGCAAGTCGTGCCTGTGTGTGTAGATCTATGAATATTTTAAATCATGAAAGAATACCCAAGAGCCTGCTGCATTAACATCTTTTATCAGTCAAACTGATACTGAAAAGACAAAGTGTGCATTAAAAAAAAAATGCACTACAATGCTGGGAATGAAGCTTTTGATACTAAAAATTCCTGAAGCATGACTTTCCAACACTGTTTGATTTGCCCTCTCTAATGAAAAATACTGCTCTGACTGACGAGTATTAGACCATCGAAAGAACCCGCTCATCTCGAGCAGCTTTTCAATCAGCTTACATGTCATCTCAGCTATCTTTCTCCCCTCCCCCCTAAACTTAACACACACCATCATTGCTACTACATGACCGCACACCAATCTTAGAATCTACAGCCATCTAATAATGCTTTACATCTGAAAAAGCTGAACAAAAATGAGTGAGAGCAAACCACCAGTATTTCATATAGGGCAATGCATAAAATGTGAGCATTTTTAATTAAATCAGAAATATGTTTTTATGTTGATAGTTTTTCTCTTCCATCCACTGAAACGGGATAAAGAAAAAAGATAACAGAAAAAGACAAATTATATCAGAAAAAAGTAAGACATTTCCATTATGTCCATTAGCTTTCCTTTAGGTATTTTGTACATGGAACTAGAGTTTCACTGCCCCACAGACCCTCCGCTAAAATATAAAGCTGCATATTTGGGGGACGCTTGCTGCAAACTGCTCACCCGTCCTCGTTCCATCTCCTTGGTGGTCATGACAATTACATGCGAATTCTCCTGATACACCATCTTCCAGAAGTCAACGACCGTGTTTTGTAGACACCCTTGGGTGGCAATGAAGACTTTACCCTCCTCCACAAAACGTCCATCTTCATGCATACTCTATGGGTGTGAGCATGAATGATAATTATGCAGCTATGATCAAATGAAGACGAGAACCTAGCATGCTACCAGATAAATGTTCTCAAAAACCCAGGAATACTCATTATTATTACTACTACTATATTTTTTTATAATGCATTTGTTGATACACCGTCTTATCTAATGCTGAACACACTCACTCTGATATAGTTGGCATTGATGTAGTCTGAACCAGGAACATCAGGATCCATTTCCCTGATTTCAACACGTGTCGTGTCGACTGAAAACACAAAGTAAAAACTATTAGTACACAACAAAAAGTCTACAGCTTTGTGAGACCACACTAGATTTTGTCCCCTCCCCAAACATAACGTAAAGGCTGTGAGCCATCAAAGCAAAACTCTGCATGCTCTGCTTAGGCCTCTACGTTGTCTATTTGTGTCACTTTCCACAGGAAGTTGGAGAGGCAGGAAATGGCAGGCTGCTGTGTGACTCACAGGGGAGGATATTCTTGTATCTGTTTTTACTCTTGTTTTCTGGCTTTTGGCCTTCTTTCCGGGGATACAGCAGTTTACACTCCTGCTGCTGAAGTACCTGAAGATTGACAGCAAAACAAAGAGAGAAACAGAGTTGGGGGAAGTTTCGAACAAAAGGAACTCCACAATAATGGAACTGAAATTTACAAGGAAGAAAATTATATATTAGGTACTCTAGATTAAAGTTAACAGTGTAATGGGCTTTTACTACAGCAGGGGTCACTCTGGAGTGGAACAATAGGAAAACGGCAGCATTCACACTGCACAATGAAGAGGAAGCATTTCACCATACGAGTTATTATTAACAGCACAGTTCTTTATTTATACTTCCTATTAAAATTCATTTTAGATGCCGGCTCTGCTTTTGAAGAGTAGATATGTCAAGCAATTATATCAATCTTTATTTCCTTTGCAATGATAATTAAAACCAGGTGTGCCATGAATACAAATCCAGTTAGACTAGTTATTATTCTTGCATTGTTTTCCTAATTTCCTGATCCAAATAACCTACACGCCAAAAACCTATTTAATTCACTGGGAAGCCGAGTCTCACCACAAGCAGTTGTGCTAATAAATATGAGATAACTAGCTACTGCACCTCGACGTAATAGAAATGGTTCACATTATTGAATTGTCAGTTGCATAAAAACGACATAACAAGAGCATGCCACAAGATAAGATAAGCTTCATCCAGTTTCATTACTCAAAGTTTAAGACAGCTGAAATACTTTTAGACTTTCCATGACAGACAAAGAAATGAATAACTAAGAAAAAATAAGACCCACAGCTGTAAGTCTGCAAATCAACATATACTCAGGAATAAGCAGCCAAATGGGTACCATATATGAAATATGAATTAAAAAAATGAGGCTTCTTTCTTAAAACATACTACAGTGGTTAAAAGCTGGACTCACAGGCTACAGATGGCACTCAATACGGTAACATGAATCAGTTCCCCCAGTTACGTCAAGCCCATATGACTCAGCTCATCAGGTTATTAAATTGATTTAATAAGGCTAGGATAGAGGATATAAATTGAATGAGTGACTCTGGTAGTGAAAGTTTCAATGGTACAAACCTCGAATTCTTCCCAGAATCCTTGTTTGGGTTTCTCAGAATTGTCTGCTACTTTGTTGAGCTCTCGTACCCGGTTTTCAATGTTGGCAGCATTTATCCTCGTGGCATTAAAAGGCTGTCATTGCCGGGTTGGGACAAGATGATTAAAGATTTGAGCAGTTAACAGACCAGAAAAAAAAAGAAAGCTATTTTGACACAAACATTTTCACATCAACCTTAAAATTTGAATCCAACTGATGCCTTTAAAGCCTGGATGCTTTCATTTGTTAAAATGCTCCCATACCTGTTTGAGGTGTACTACAATGCCACTTTTTTCCACCATGGGGTTCTTTTTATAGTGCTCCACCAGGTCAGCCAGGGTGTCAAACCTCTCACCACCACCCACGTCGTACTTGCCGTCCTGCTGAAGATAAAAGTCGATAATTCAACAACTTCACAGCTGGCCCGAGGAGTTCTTTGAAAAAAATAAATAAATAAATAAATCATGACCTACTTAAAAATACAAACTGCCCAGGTTAAACTAGGATGAGTAGGCATTGTAAGCCACCAATCTGAAGCCACATAAACATTACGCAACATCCTCCTTACAAGATTCAGTACATCTTAGCAGGCCTGGAATTAAATATCTGACCTGGTAGTGTATCATCACATGGGTGACCTTGGTCTTGCGATCCACATTGTCATGTTTCTCCTCATTAGTGAGAACAGAGAGGACAAAGTCTCCCGGTTTACTCTGGCTCTCCCGTACCAGAAAGCTGCCGGCTTTGCCTTTTTCCGTGAGCAGTTTTTCTGCGTCTCGACCTGAGAGGTGCCCGTGGTACCACCTGGAGAAGAGTGGGAGAACTTGATGAGTCTGGAAACAATGATCAGTGGCAGACTGAAAACTTAAAAGATGGCATTATGTGAAATATGAGGCTTTCTCAAAAGTAAACCCTAGAACACCCCGAGAACCAGAAATCCTGACCATGTGTTTGACTACCAGGTTTTCATGGTACTAGACCATCTTTACTGCATTTATAACTACCATTCACATGTTTTCATTTAATTTAAACAAAACTAATTACTCTCCTTTTGCTATTACTATTATTAATTTATCTTTATTTTAAACTACTGCGCCTAAATTCTGCCCATTTTGGATATTTTGGGTGAATATCTGAAATTAATCGTGTGGACATCACACAATAAATACAAAGTTGAGAATGTTAAGACCTTTTCAAGAACACAATGCATGTTAATATTTTTGAGTTTTGGGGGGGTTTGAAACATTCATCAGGCTTTGTTTACCATCATTTTCTCCAATTAGTATAGAGACGGTAAAAGCAGTCTTTGGATGAATGTTGTTGTAAGGCAGAACAAGTCAAGGAAAGAAGAAAAAGAGAGAAAAAACACCCAAAAACCTGACCAACTGAGTGGGAGGACTAGTAATACGCTTCCTGTTTCAAAGGAAAAGTTCCATATTGTACCTTTGAGGCTTTAACATAATGCCTGTCTATACATGTATAGTGAGCGTAGACTCCTACTCAGGAGTGAGAGTGTCTCTTATATGACTGCCGCCTCACTCACTCACTTACTGATGTTAAGATGAAAAACTTGCATGTCTGCATTTTTTTTCTCCTGTGTGGTGAGCGAGAACACGCAGGAAGCTCTGACAAGAGATGCATGTAGAATGGAAAAAAACCACATAAACCAAAACCATACATCACAAGTCGTTCTAAAACCTAAAAAAGAAACTAGATATACATATTGCAATGTGCAGATGTGCTGAAAAAGGAGAGTAAATAGCCCCGCTCAGCACAAAACTGTATTAGATTATCATTTTTGTGCAAATTATTACAGAAATATGACTACCTAGCTTTCTAAAAAGCTTCCCGTAAGTGTGTGAGTGCATGCATGGATTCCTAGCATTAATGCACCAGATGCAGAGGTCTCCTGTTTCAAAGGAGGTGTGTAGGTGTGACGAAGTGCAAAGCTGCATCCAACCTGTGTACACGCTCTGAAGGATGTGCATATCTGGTGAGTATCAACAAAAAAAACCAAACAAACAGCAGTACCGCCCACTTAGTTTGTTCAAAGATTTGTAACATTTAAACATGTGACTGAAGTGCAATTGCATAATGTTGACGTGTGTACAGAGTAGTGCATTAGCTCGACATATTGCATGTGTAAACATGTTTGTACACTTTTGTGTACATAATGAGTTAATGGCCGATTTGAGGCCAAATTATAATTGACATCATTATACCGAGTCACTTAATGTCACCTGATATTTGCCATGTTGTTTTTTGTTTGTTTTAAAAAATATATTTAGCACCCCGTTTGAGACTCTGTTTTTGCTTTGAAATAATTTATTGCCACATATATTAGCAATTAATGAAAAACACATCCTTGTAGCAATGAATGAAAAGGGTTGTTTTGAAGCCATGATATCTGAATTTAGTTATGACTACATTTCATATATTTACAATATACTAATCTTTAAATATTTAGCTAGATAAGATGTTAAATCTTTTTATTTCTACTCATTCACTGTACCACACTGCCAGCTTTCTTATCCAACTTGTAAATTTTACACTGAAAAGTAGATCTCAAAAACATAACACTTAACAAATAATATAACAATCCTGACTCTAAAAGATTGTTTTGCCCACAGTGTTTTTTCCCCCCTACAGACTGACATAGACCTCTACCACTGCACTGGTGGTTCTCAGGTGGTTTAACTGCTTCTCCTGACAGGATGAGATGCAGTAGTGTAACACCCTGAAGCAATAACAGTAAGAGTTAACCGTTTGTGGCCAGGAATAAACCTTCATATAGTTATAAGTCTTAATAAAAGTAATCAGGCTGACCTCAGAAGTTTCTCTCTCTTCTCTCACAGTGTTAGCTCTGTACAGATATTATTTATCTGCATGTGTGGGCATTCTACATGTACAATGACAATAAAGGGCTATTTCATTCTTTTTTGGCACTGGCACCTCTCAGATGTGGGGTCCTTGCAGTTGAGCGGATATTTAAGCTCAATGACGTCACCATTCCTCTCGCGCAGGAGGTCCTGTTGTTCAGTGTAATACTGCACCAGCTCGGCCAGTGTGGCGAACTTCTCGCCTCCATACAGGTCATAGTAGTCACCAGTGTTCTGGATCT
The DNA here is from genome assembly GCF_056152115.1 of Neolamprologus brichardi. Taxonomy (NCBI): domain Eukaryota; kingdom Metazoa; phylum Chordata; class Actinopteri; order Cichliformes; family Cichlidae; genus Neolamprologus; species Neolamprologus brichardi. The sequence goes on from NC_142123.1 coordinate 10,889,579, forward strand.
TAATGTGGGTCACCTCATCTTTACGCCTGACGGGAGAAAAAAGAAAAGAAAGAGGAAATTCAGTCAATTATTATTTATTTATCATGAATGTAAACAGCAGTAGACTCACTCCAAAGGAGTATTTTTTTCTCTGTGGAATTTTCCCTTTTCACTGGTTCCCCTGCAGACATGTAGGCACCAAACACATAAACAGCCACCTACACAAATACAGAGTATATGCTCATCGGGAAAAGGACGGGGGAAGTAAGAAAGAGAAAAAAAACCCTCCCCCAAGCATTAATGCATATAAATTATAAATTGTCCAGCTTATCAAGTAAGCCGTTCCTATTTTAAGATCTAAAGACTGCAATCATTTCACCTGTCTCCTTTATTTTCCTGCACTTATCTACCAATTGTATCACTTACCAAACTGGGGCTTTTCCAAGCTTAAACACATTGTTTTATATAACAAAAGCTTTTAAATGACAAATATACCATTCAATAAGCAGTTTTGATAAGCTATGTCAAGATAATTAAGACTAGGAACACCACAAAGCTGCAAATAACTGATGCATTTAATCTCAAATCAAACATTTTTGACTTTGATAAGACAAATCTTCTCAGCAAGCATGATCTTTTTTTTTTGGGGGGGGGGGGGGGGGGGGGGGGTTGGTTAAATCCTATAGTTTTCATATCCATTTGGAGGAAGGCTGTACTGTGATTGCAGAACGAAACGCATGCAGCTGGCAAGTTTAAAGACTGATAAGCCACAAAACATTTGGTACCACTTTGCATATTCAAAGTCCTCTGGCTGGTTTGAATAGGTACATATGAATGTGAATGCACATTGACTCACACAGACACATATGCTGTACTGATCTATAATACATCTTCCTGAAAGCAAGTGAAGAAGAAATTAAAAAAAAAAAAAACCCTCAGCTGATAAATGTACTTTGTAGATGGCAAATGGTAAAGCAGATTTACATAGCAGTGATTCAGTCCAACAGTTTTTCCCAAGAGAGAAACAAAACATTTTGTAAACATATTAAGTAGGACAACACACACACATGCACGCACGCACACACACACACACACACACACGCTCAAAACGCCCCCCCCACCAGATTTAGGGACCACAGGGGAGTTAGTCAGGCAGTACAGACCATCTATCTAATCTGCAGGTCGAGATGCAACAGTCTCCTCTCTTTCAAAATGATTATCAGTTAATGGTCATATCAAATAGCACAAAGCCCATTTCCCTCCATCACTTTTTTGTTGTGCTAATGAATTTTACATTCCTTTTTTCTTTCTTTCCATCCTCCCACTCAGCATATCATTAATCCTATCCTCCATTCTTGTATTTATCTGTCCCATAATCTATCCTTCCCTCCACTCCCCTCTCTCAGTGTGTCCTGGTAATTGCTTCATGGCTCTATTAGTGGCTATTGGCAGGATGCCACAGGTCTATAGCTGCGTTACAGGCCCCTCCTCAACTCTCCGGCCAAAGCCTCCTGTTCTCTAAGAGTTTAACACCATTAACTCTGGAATGAGGCAAACACATCCTAACACATTTTCATTCTCTTCTCTCAAAATCTGACACCGTTTAAGAAATCCATATAGGTCATAAATGCTTTGGTCATTTCAGTGATCAGGACAGAATTGGTTTTGTTTGTTTCTGGATCACTCCAGTCTGTTCCAGTACACATTAACCAACACTGTCACCATTCTGACAGGAGTACATGCATAATTACAGTTGCTGGCATTCACAACCATAACATTTATTGCCATTAAGTAGTAACTCTGAGCCCCTGACAAATACAGCATGAATTATTAGGTACATCAGCAAATGTGCAAATTATGTCAGGTCGCATCCTGATGCAGAAGAACAAATAAGAAATAAAGAAATTTGATTAAAACTTCCAAAACACATCGGGTGGTTAACAATCCAGCAGTAGAAGACAGCAGTTACGTGCAAAGCTAGCAAGCTGGTGCCCATATCCTCAACGCATCATGCACAGCTACTCTAAAGACAGTCTCCTACTGCTGCTGAACACATGCGATCCACTCCAACAACTGAAAACTGTTTTTAATCTTCATTTTATCAGGTTCATTTACATGTAAAGAAATTAGACGATTATTTATTTTAAAAATATTTAAAAACAAAAACAAGCATGCAGGAAAATCAAAATGAAAAGTCAAGGAGAATTAAATCAACTAAATGTTTATTATCCAATTTAAATGCTAAATCAGTGTTAGTGTGCATTACTGTGCCACTGGACAGCTGTATTACAGAACATGCTACATGTTGATGCTGACTGAACATATTTAAAGGCTGTTTATATATGAATTATATATAAATAACAACATGTCCTACCTGTGACCTGGAAATGCATCTTACTGAACAATCCATTTGATACATCACCTGTGATGTATACAAGAGGTGTGACAGATGGACTCTAAATAGAAAAGGATTGCTCAGTAAAGGCTGTATAAGTCATTTAAAATGATCCACTGCGATTTTAATGCCTGTACGTTTCAGCTTTATGGTAAAAATGGTAAAAGATTCAATGCCATTAGAGTCTCACAGTGTGTTGCACTTCAAATTAACTTCAACACTGTTAAGCTTATGTGACGGATCATGAAATCCAGCAGCAAGTTGCAACAAAACAATGGAAGGTTGAAGTAGCCATGTCACATAATTCAAAGCAACGTCAGTTAAAAAGAACAGATCAGAAGCATCGATTTCTCATCGTGTTAAATGCTCTACTCCTGCTTTCTCGTGTCTCGGACGGAAGGTGAGGAGAGCAATGTAAAAATGCAAAAAGAGGGGATAGCATACATGGGAGTACACTAACGCAGCGGTCCCCAACCTTTTTTGCGCCACGGACCGGTTTATGCCCGACAATATTTTCACGGACCGGCCTTTAAGGTGTCGCGGATAAATACAACAAAATAAAACTAGTACCGGTACCGAAAAAAAATAAGATTTATTCATAACACAAGTGAAAAGACCCAGGAAAACAGAGTTAACGGTAAAAACGATAACAAAATAACGCTGAAAAACAATAAAAACCCTGAAAACCATACATTTCACACCTGAGCCTCAACTCTCGCGGCCCGGTACCAAACGACTCACGGACCGGTACCGGTTCGAGGGTTGGGGACCGCTGCACTAATGCACCTCAATTTCAATGAGTGATTTTTGCTATTTTTTTCCACTGACCTAATAACCTAACATCAAATATAAAACGGGCAGTAACACAACTCATTTTGTTTATTTGTTTTGGTTTTTAAGCTCAGAGTGCAAACTAAACTAGGAAAGAAGGATTAAAAACAGTTGTAACAACAACAAAAACACAACGCTATGCATGATCCAAGCTCCAGAGCAGCAAACATTACTGACCAATTTACCAAATTATCACAAAAATACAGAATATTTAGCTTTTAGTCAGATGACAAAATACATAACCTTTACAATCTTTAACTGCACTGATTCAGCATATATACACACACATAGTGAATCACAGTAAAATTTAGTAAGTTTGATTTAAAGCTTGATTAAAATTGCATTTAAGCTGCACCAGAATCCCCCTTTGCTGAAAACACAGACAGAGCATGCAACATGACAGTGCCCTTAATTATGCTATGCGCCGGTTTACATGGAGGGAACCAAGTGAAAGCACAAAGACACATGATTTGCACTTCCTCTACATCTGATCACCACATTGTTAAACTACAGCTTATTAACAACCAGAGCTGCAACCAGATCACATCTGTGCAGTATTAGTCTCCATATTCTAGCCACACCACTGCATAAAAGTGAAGGGTTGTTTTTTTTGTTTTTGTTTTTAAATATAAATGATATATAAATCAATTTTTCTAAACTAATAGGACAAGATGAAGTCCACAAAACACAGACAACTGAGAAATGGACTACTTAAAAACCACATACTTATCCATCTGCAAAGCCTAGGACATAAATTATTGCTTGTTTGCCCTAAAGCTATTCCAAGCAATATTTTTTGCACTAATAGATCCTGACACCTCTGAGAAATCTCTTTTAAAGTACACTTATCAACCTGAAGTTGATACAGTTTTGGCCTCTACTTCAGTTCCTCTTTATGTGTTTTTCAGTACAACTACACCCTATTAACCTGACTTGTAAAACAAAAGAAAAGAAAAGAAAAAAAAAAAAAAAAAAAAGACAAAAACAAATATGTTCCAAAAGAATTTCAGTATTTAAGCATCTTCTACATCTCGAGACTGTCCCAACAGAGAAAAAAAACAAAACCCACCATAGCAGAGTGACTTCTAACAACTGAGAAACCTGCCTGTCAGCCTACATTTTCATAAGCAGGAAAAGATATCCAAGCTCAAAGACAACTGCTAATATTTGAGCATATGGACAATCATTTCTACTACTGGCAGTTCATAACAGCTATCATTGGGCTAAACAATAGCTGTACTTCCACTGCAATTAGGAAGGTGAAGAAGGAGCTGAGGAAGTAAGCATCAATAATTCACGAGCAGACAGCATCCTTGTGGTATTGTATATGGAAATGCTAAAAACGGCTCCGACAGCAGTCTCGGCTGTAGCGTCACTCTCTGTGCTGACCTGCATGTCTTTTTCAAACTTTTAAGTCTCTACTATTAACGAAGGGTGTTAAACCAGGCAATCTCATGAAGTGAGAAAGAACATTCATACAGAGACATGCTGAAAAGATCGTTTTCCCTATGCTGACTAAATATAGTGTGAATATTTTTCTTCTGCAAATGCAGTTAAAACTCACAGATTGGTATCCACAACAATAAATGGTGAAATGCTACTTGAACTTGACTATAAATAGCATGGATGCAGTGGAAACACATCTGAGTAAACCCAGGCTAGAATTACATAACACAGAGGCTTGAAGAAAATCCAGTCGCTCTCTGTGGTAATCTGCCCTGCAAAAATTCTCTCTTAAGATTGCCCTTAAAATTTCTCCTTGAGTTCTTTAGAGGCTATAAAGAGCATGAAAAATGATGGAGAAAACTTGACCAGACTTTTCTCCTTATAAAGTTTGCCTCGTATATAAATTAAGGCATAACTTTTTCCATCGCAAACTTTCCCCATCTTTGAATTTTCTGAAACTCTGAGCTGATTACATTTTCAAAACCCTCAAAGAGCTCTTATTAGCGTTTTAGACTTCAGAGAAGCGGCTATGTCCGACCCCCTCCTTATGTTCACCTCGTGGAGCAGAGTAGATGGGAGAAATGAGGAGATGATGTTCGGAGGGAAAGATAAGCAGGGAGGCAGGGATGGACCTCAATATTCATATAGTTATAGATGCCAAGACTGACTATTACGATAATCAGACATGAGTCATTATGGCCTTTCCAGGCAGCTACATTTGGTTCTCTCTGGGGGGGGTTTTGTGCGATTCATCTAAAAATTAGCACAAGCTTGCAGTCATATTTTTGTAATAAACACAAAAAATAAACCTTTATTCCCATTTCCAATATTTTCTGCATTATTTAAAAATGTTTTTATGTTTTAGAGGAACTTCAAGTGAAACAATTCACTCAATTTCATACTTTGTTTTGTGTATTGCATTCAACATATAGTATAGTGAGATCAGTAGGTGGCAAACAAGCAGCTTTTTTTTCCCTTTAAATTGTCAAGTGTTTTTATTGTGAAGTTACACAGACTCTTCCTTGCCCTTAGTTCAAAGTGACCTACCTTCCGTAGCAGGTGGTGAGGCTCTGCAGCTTGGCCACTTGACCTCTTTGTGCATACATCTGTGTTTAAGTCTGTCAAGATCACAAGCTGCGGCTACAACTTACTCCACCGACCATCCTGTGTGTGACATTTACTACAACCTCACCACAAACACAAACCACAGGCAGCGAAGGTCAAAGCCTTAATAGGCCCCTCACTCTTTAACATCTTTTAAAAGCCACTGCCTGTCTAACTACCCCGTTTCCCTTTCATCTGTTTTTCTACATTTCATTCTCCCTCTTACTGACTCACACACTCTCCCTTGCCTAATGTCACTATGCCAGCTACAGTCACAGTAACAAATGCGTCTGGGCTTTCTTCCAAGAGCTTGGCCGACTGATCCATCTCTTAAAAGCTTCCGTTGCCAAGGAAGAGCCACTCTTCAAACTCTCTCTTCTTCTGTCTCAGTTTGTTTCCTGCTCTCCGTAATCACCACAGCATGTAGTGCACAGTCTATTTACCAGAATCTCCACACCACACACACTACACTACACACAGTGGCTCTTAAAGAGATTAAGAGAAATAAGGCGTGAGTGACAAGTTTGAGTGAACACTTTTCTGTGCTTGTCTAACTCACTTTAGTTTAAGCCTGCTGTCCAAAATTAAGATTTTCTGGTTGTGTAGTGTCAAAATTGACAAAAATCACACCATGGAAAGTGTTATCCAACATGTTCTTAGAAACACTTGCGCAAAACAACTCCCGTTTGATACAATTTCTCTATCCACAGGCGAAATGTGGAGTCTCTTGCTGAGACACCAGTTTCTGAGACTCTTCTCAGAAAAGCCTCGTCTCTCCTGAGAATTTAACGTCCTACATTTTTCAGACCAGTGCAGTGTTACGCCTCATTCTCAGGCTGAAAACTGACCAGACCAATTCTCACTGAACTGAGCACCTTACCTTTGCACTCCTGAGGTTTGTTTGTGTAATTTTTGATCATGTGGTCACTCAGGCTTAGTTATTTTTAGACATGGCTAGATTGCCTTTAAATCACTGTGCATTTCCTCACTAGCCCCTGTCAAACACCATAATCAGTGTTTTCCATAGATAATCACTTGCCTCTCTAATCAACCAAGTAGCTTGTCCATATGAGAGGCGACCCATGCATTTGAGGATTTAACTTGGTACTGTTGAGAACACTGAGGTTAAGTGGGGAGCACAGATGCGTTTACCTGACAGAGAGGGTAAAATCCCCCGGGTTGCTCTTGCTCGGCCGGGCCAGAAAACTGCCGTGGACTCCCCGGGTCAACAGGAGCTGCTCTGCCTCGATTCCGGTAATGTTGGGGTGAAACCACCTAAATATTTGTGCACAAAGAAATGGCAAAAAACAAATGACTAATCAGTGCATATATAACTGCCATACATATTCGAGTATTTTACATCAAAAACGTTGATGGACTTGCAGTGCTTTACCTCCATTGGTGTACAGACCTGTTATATAGAGTGGTCATAATGGACGTACTGTAAAACTGGCTTTTGCCTACAACAGTTTATACAACACTGTACAAAAACTCTATTGATTAATTCAGCTATGTTTTATATAATTGCTTTCTGCTATCACGACACTGGTGGACTAGCATACAGTGTGCCTTATTTAAAAAGTACACGTTCTTCCTTGATGAGTCAATGAATACATACAAACTGTATGTCCTGTTCTGGTTTGAAAAGGAAGGACACCAAAGTTTACAGTTCTGCAAAGCCAAAGCTAATAATTGCATGTACTTCCTCTCTTGCCAAACATGACAGGCAAATATTTATCCCGACCATTTCTCAGGTACAGTTAGAAGAAAAATAATCATGAACAGTTTGGGTTCACCATGATTGCAGAATTGATTTCTAACAGGAATACAACATGTAGTGTGGGCTTCACTTAGGTGGCAATCTGGAAATAGTTTGGCTGAACACAAATATACATTTCATGCTTCTTGAACTCACTGTGTAATCAGTCAGTGAGCACACTGGAAAAAAGTAAACTCTTGAATTTAGTGACTCAAAAAAACCCCACTAATAACAGCCACCACCATCAGATGTTTCCTGTTGTTGCTTTTGAAACCATTTCTGGAATATTTTTGATTAAACATGTTTCTTCAGCTTATGTCACATCATGTGAACTGAGTTATGTTCAAGCTTAAGAGTCCAAACATTTTCTTCTTTTATAACCAATGTGTACTAAAAAAAAAAAAAAAAAACCTTTTACGGTTTAATTACTAGTTCTGTTGCTGATTACAAGGCCCTGAAGTATCCTCAAATTCCTCAAAGCATGATGCTTCCTCCATCATGCTTTGCATTTAGGATGAGATTTAAGTGTTAATGTGTAGCATAACTTCAACTCTCTCATCTGTTCATGGAACACATCCAAGAAAGGTATGAAATAATCCAGTTTATTTCTAGAGGTGAGATTTCCTTTGTAGGTTTTGTCTATCAAACATTTCTTATTCTGATATCGTACTGAATATTCTCCACTTGTAGACAGTTTGCCTTTTTCTTAGTGATTAATACGTGGGTTGTTAGAAATGCATTTGCAGCCTTTTGCAGTTGTGCATTTCAATAACGCTTCATCTAATACCTGTGAAAGTTGTGATCGATGCACCAAACCTTTTTGTTAAGGAAAGCAGACTTTATAAACAAATGAAAAATACGACTCCTTGTGTGTCATTAGTATTAAAGAGGCAGTGAGAAGGTAGTGCCGTAATGTCCCAGTGAATGGCTGTAGATCAGCTGTGTGGATTTAAAGCCCATGTTTAAGCAGGGATCATTGGGTTAAACCTCTCCAACTACTGTGTGCCATTGCTGGCTAATCCAACGCACCACTAGCCATCCAGGACTGCATTATTGTATCAAAGTACAGAGAGCTGACAAAACTGACATGAAATAGAATAAATAAACAGTATTTTGTGGTCCATCATGGGTGACACAAAAAATTGCAGTGGTTCAGTGACATAATCGCTTTTATAAACAGGCTCCAAAAACCGTGCAGTTTTCAGAAATGTCAACACATTTGGCAAGAGCGTAAAAGCTCTCCAAACCTCACTGATAACAACGTCATTCTCTTCCTATAATACATGAAATTCATTTCTTGGCCCACAAACTACTAATACATGATCAGAGGTTGAGCAACGAAAACTGGCACACAGGTACAATCTCATCTGGATTAGATATTTTTAAAAAAACTTTCCAAAATGAGTATGAATCCTAAAATAAAAAGGCATTTCACAAAAGCATCACATGACTTCAGGTAGCCAAGATTTTGAAAATTATTGAAAAATGGTGATATCTATCACATCTTTGTCAATATATATTAATCTCTGCACTGTAGTTCAAGTCCCAGCAGACAATCTTTCAGTGCTATGTTGTCAAAGGAGACATTCAAGAGTCAAGTCCTCCAAGAGAAACAACAGTGTCAAAACAGAGACTTTGTTACTTAAAATAAAGTGAAACAGATTTATACACATGAATAAATTACTATTATTGTGCACATGATCTAGCACTTGGCAACAGTATAACCAAGACTTCCGGGCGCGACACCAAAGGTTGTATATTAATACTTTGAAAACCAAGTGCTCTTCACTCCCACTGCACACAGAGAATATGAATTGGACAATCGTTTAACTGCATTATTCCTGAGAAGATAATATCTAAAAGCTTTAACAGCGGGCGAGCATTTAGGCGTTGCCGTTTTTGTACACTGTATGACACAAACCCATGACAGTAGGATAAAAATAAAACTCATGTGTCAGCTCAGCAGATCTTGTGTCACCTGAGAGCAAATGCACATGAGAATACTTTTGTGGTCACTGCTATTGCAGGGTCTGAATCTCAGCTCTAGTTATGCGACGCAGTGCTTTCTATTATTTTCCTTAATAACTTGAAACCACGGTAACAAGGATAAGTAAGCCTGCTCTTGTGGCTTTAGGCTTTACTAACTTGAGGAGGGAAAAAAAAGCATCAAATTTAATACATTTTAAAAGGATGAAATTCCTTTTATACACAGTCTTAGATATTGATTTTTATTTAAGTCACGAAGTGAAACTGACAGCATCTACACCACAGAGTAGCCTGACCTGCTTTGACAGTGGAGAAACATGAGAAGAGTGTGGGAGAGACAGGTGGGGTGAAAAGCAGACAATACAGATGCAGGGGTAATGATGCCAAATGTAAGGGCATGATAAATGACAGAAACTAACAACCTTGTTGTTGTTGTTGTTGTTATTGTTGTGTGTGTGTGTGTGTGTGTGTGTGTGTGTGTGTGTGTGTGTGTGTGTGTGTGTGTGTGTGTGTGTGTGTGTTGGGCGGGGTCTTCAATGTAAACAGACCAGTATGACATAAAAACCTAAAATGTGGTTCATCTGAATTCATGTGAACAGAGACTCATGTCCAGTGAAAATGAGACCCTCAGCCAAGACCTGAACCTGACCACTTGCAGCTAACAGACCACACCAGCCATCTGACAGACATCTGACCCAGACTAAACCTGGCCTCCCTCTTTAACTTCACCAGGGGGCAAAGCAGCACTACAACACTTTCATGCTAGCAGACAGATCATAGGGGAGACTTTACAACTAACTTGGAAATGTTTACATGAGGATTTGTCATAAATACGTACAAGAGTACAGGGTGAACTGGACAAGGCATTCCTTGTAGCATTAAATATCTGTGCAAGCCTATTGGGGATATTAAACATGGACAGACAGGAAATGACTCAAAGGCAGTGGGAGACTGATAAAAGTAATATCTGAAATACTTAACGTAGCACATTCATCTGGCCGAGTATTTTGTCTCCAGATAGCAAAAATATATATAAGTGACATGACAACTGGTTGTGTGTGAAGACAGCCAAAAACAGGAAAACTATTACGGGCAACACAATAACGAGATTCCCTTTTAAATATAATCAAACTTTCAGGCTAAAAGAGCCTATTGAAGAATTGTTGTTTAAGGTTCATTTTCATTTTTGCCTTTCTCCACACATGTTTGTCATTTACTGTTCAATTCAACAAAAAGTTGTTAGAACAAAACCTCAAAAACACGGCCTAATTAACCAAGTTTTTTAATGTTTTTGGTACTGATGATAAAACACAACACTGAACTGTTATGGTTGAAATTAGTCCAATAGATTCTTTTTTAAAACTTTAAATATATAAATAACAATATAAAAACTAACTATATACAGTTCTCTGTGAATTATTTAGGCAACTATAGTAAACATACTTTCAGAATCAATGCAATGACCCATTTATATGGATTAAATGTTACACGCAGGAAAGACAGCTAAGGTTAAGACAGCACCCAGTCTCGAGATTGATCGACTCTTTCCAGCATCTTTGAGAACACGTCAGGGGACCTCACTACACATATAGTATTTTCCACACAAATATTACTTGGGAAGGCTGTGCAAGTATGTATGGTGACTTATTTTAGGATTTTATTATTTTTATTTCTTTGGCCATCTAAGAATACAATGGATTATTTGGATAATTCCCCCCACCCCCACTCTTGTTTTGAATATTCAGCTGCCCCTCTAGTGAGTCTCTCATCCTACTGTTAGTCTCCAGCTTCACCATACTGAACTACAGCTGGTGACAACAGCCTTTATACTTCCCTGGGAATCCGCTTAGAGAGCAATGCTAACCAGCAACTGCAGCAGGCTGAGAATTGGTTTATATATTGCTACAGAGGCTGTAGAGCAGAACAAGAACGACAGTGGCCTGTTGGAGTCCAAGTTGCTGGAGCTGGAGGCCATCAAATGTAATGTAAAGTAAATGTAAGTGTGACTCACTTGACAGCTAAATATTTTTAATAATAACTTCAGAAAGTGCAGGAGTAAATATTTCATCTGTAATTCAAGCTTTCATTATTTTGTTGCAAATTAGATTCCTTTAATTTAAAAAAAAACAAAAAAAAAACAAAAAAAAAGCCTGTGGTTTTTGAGTGCGCTGGTAATTTTGCTTTTGCCATGAGAGTAAATTATTTGCAAGAGCATTTAACAAAACATTTTTGTATCATATCACGTTATTTATTTAGGAATGGGAATAGTTACAAGCAGAGCCGGCCAGTGCCTTTAGGTTACTAGAACGAGGAGTCAATAACAGGTCATGGGTGTCAGGTGGTGGACAGATTTGTGGTATTGTTTTTAATCCTATGCAGATTTATAATGAAAATAAAATCAGTGGGACACAAATACCTTATGTCATTAATCCATTTCTAATCCATCAGAGCATGTCTGCAACTCCACAAGTTATCACAACAATAGAAATGGGCTGGACCAAATATCGCTGACAACAGAAGCAATTACAGCACACTGTTCACTGTGCCAGGTTTACAGAGGCAAGAGTTCACCTCCCCCTCCGTGCTAATACAAAAAAAAAAAAAAAAAAAAAAAAAAAAACCAAACCTAAAAACAATACAAAAACCCAAGACACAAACAATTCAACAACATTTGTAACAACTAGAGTGTACTTCTAACCTCTTAACTTGACATTGACACATTGCATCAGTTATGTCAAGGCAATATTGCATTTGTATGCACACATTAAAAAAAAAAAAGTTATTAACTGCCAGGTCTCCACATGCTTTCAAGTTTCCATGTTATACTTAAATTCTTTCTTCAATGTATTTAATTAATAAAAACTATAGATATAAAGGCATTATTAAAAGGAAGAGGATGTGCTATAGCAGGGTTAGGGACATTCCTATTGAAAACAAAAAATAAATAATACAAGACAAGCTGAATGGGATCATTTCTGCCCTACCTCACCATTGTGGTCGAAGCTTGCCACAGCCCCTTGCTTCAGCAGCCTCAGAGCTTAGTAATCCAGCACTGGGCACTGTTACACAAGGGAGGGTGGGAGGGAGAGAAGGAGATATAGAGACGAAAGCAGGAAGGGTGTAAAAAAAGTGTTAAAAGTGTTACTGGGTTAGACTGAGTGAGACAGAGACGACAGAAGTGGAGGGGGTGCTTTGTAAGAGTGTGTGAGAGAGAGTGAGAGAGAGATAATGTGCAGGAGGAAGAGTAGAGAAGGGGGAGGGGGGCTTTAATCTGGGATTTGGGTGAGCGTGAGCGGGCCTGATACCAGCACCCGTCAGTGCTATCAGCAGCCCCACGTCCCCACCCCCTCTTCCCTCCTTTGCCACCTTAGATGAACATGACAGGCACTAGCTGACTGGTAAACCACCGTCTGCCGTTGTCCCTTCAGTCTCACTTCCTCTGCCCCAGTTGTACCTTGAGAGGTCAGAGGGTCTCACGCTAAAGTTCACTCTGATCCTAAAGCTAATAGAGCCTTCTCTGGCTACGGGGTCCTTACCATCTTGTCTGAGGCTAAATACAACAGCTGTGTTGCCTGTGCCTGGAGATTAAACATGCCGTAGTTACACCAGATCATAGTTAGTCATCGCCAAGCTAAAGCCCTCAATCCAGCCAATTCAGCAGTATGCCATTAGCCTATTAATTTCGCATGGGTGGGTCAGGAAGCTTTACACATGAGTTAGAAAATAAATGCAGAGAACAAAAGCTGCAGTTCAACTCTTAACTACCTTACAGCGAATTTTAAATTGTACAACAATCTGAAAGGACCTGTATAATCTGACTGAATCTACTTTAATTATTATCAGTCTAGTATCTGCAAATACTATTATGAATGCAAACTACTTGGGGTTAAACAAATAACCACCTAAAGAGTGACTAATAAAACAAAGCACCTGTAACCACATAAGCTGCTTTGGGAGTTTGTAAAGATCATCCCAAAGACAAATTCCTACTTTGCTCTGTTCACAGTGTATGTGGGATATGCAGTCAGAGCTATAAATGTGTGTGCAAAAACTACACACCATGTTAGGGGTTAGGTAGTCTAGTTGAAAACCGCTGAGAATCAGAGCTGCCCAATTTATCTCATGAGATCCTAGTACCACTTTTCTTCTGATGCCCATAGATTCATGTTAAGTTTGAAGATTTAAAATGTACAAATGAAAGCATTAAATTACAGACACACTAGCAGAATAATGCGCAATAAAGAGCAAAATTATCTCCTGATCACAGCTTCTTACATACCAGAAGTATGTCAAATTGTAAATATCTTTCCAAGGGCCACTTTAAAACTGACAATTAAAAATGTTCATCTTTATACTTTATGCAATGTTAATTCCCTGCTTTAAAAAAAGAAAAGAAAAAAGTATGTAATGGCCACATTGTTACAGTAGTACAGCACACATCTAAACTCGAGACTACTTCAAAGCAACTCCCCTTCTAATGAAAAACAATGGCCCCAAAATTATGTTGTTTAAGATGAATTTATATAGGAGTGAATTCTGAGAAGTCTTGAAAGCAAACTCAACAGCATGCCGCGTCTATAAAGCCTTATCCATATTCTCTACCAGCCTCGGTTCATGACTACAGGAGTGACTCAGGGCTTTCCAAGAATAGGATTGCCTTTGACAACCACCAGACGCCCCATTTCCCTGCATCTGGCCTTGGGCAGTGAGGAGAGGAGATACAACACAATGAGAATGAGATTTCAAATAGTCTGGTATATATCTGACGAGATGTCGACAGGAAAGTAGAGGTAAAAAGTGGTGGTACTGTGGGAGAGACGGGGGCAGCTGGGAGCTGCAGGTTAAGCCTTGGGCAGCTTGTGGGGAAACAAGCCTAGTGTGCATCCAGCCACCACTCTATCCTCTTACATAATGTCTCAAGTTCAATATAGGCTATTTAAAGCATGCCTGTCTAGGCCTGCTGACAAAAAGGTGATATACTTAGTAGCCACAGTGCAGCATGAAAGCCTCTGCTAGGACTATATTGGTCACAGACAAGCCTGGGGTGTGGATTTTGGTAACACTGCAGTTATTTTTAGCCCTGCTGATGATCTGGAGTATTTAGATGAGGTGAAAAACCCACTTCAATAATTCCCTTCTGTGTAGAACAAGTCCTTTCAGTGTAGTAGAAAACGCAGAATAAGAAAAACTGTGCGCACGTATGAATGAAAAAAAAACAAAACAGCAACGTTACTTACACATACAAGGCAAAACATAACTCACTGATTACAAAATTGCCTGTTGTGATAAGCAAAACTGTTAAAAATAACTGAGGGCAATCATAATTCTCTAAGCACGCAAAACCAAGTTATACTGTAGCACAGGGGATAGAGTTGTGGCTTTTACATCAACTAAATAGGACTTGGGAAGCTCTCGGTAAAAGCACCGAACATTAGTGGTTAATCAATAACTTGTGTTTTTTTCCACAGACATATGCAAGCCTCTTTTTTAAACCATATAGAAATCACAGAAGCAGATATGGAAGGCAATTACTATAATCACTAAATGCCAGATTTGTCACTGTGAACGGCAAAAAATATGTAGAAAAAGGCGATTCTAAATGCCTCGCTTTTTATCTTTAAATAACAAAATGGTAATATAAAATGGTTTATGAGATATTCTCTCTCACGCTACTATGAAAGCAAACAAATTTAAAGGGGCTTAACAGTTTATAAGGTACTGCTCACTGGCTTGCTTTAGGCATTTATTCCAGAGGAAAATGTTATCAATCACAAGCTTATCATTTAATGCAAATGCAGCCTGTGCTGATACTTTGCTAAGATTTTCTGCACCTCATTTTACTATGCAAAACCCAGGGAATGCTAGTTTAAATGTAATTCATGTTTAAGACCTGTAAGCTTGAAATAGGTTGGCGGTTAACACTACATAAATTATATTGCACACACGACTTTGTGCATGTTTTAGTCCACATTTGCTAATGTTCTGCATGTCTAACACACTGCAGGATCACTTGGCTGATAAGAAAATTGGAAACTGGTTGATATGCTCAGTTTGAGATCTGTCCAAATTAAGACAAGCATAGCTAACACGGCAGCAATGAACAGACATGTGGCATTTATCTTTCTATCAAATCCCCAGTTTGCTAAAGTGTCAGTGTGAAAAGTTATAGTTAGATAGTTAATATTAGTCAGAGGGGAGTCACTGACTAATCTTCTCCAGCTTACCTTTTACCAGAGATAGCACTTTTTAACTGAACCATGAGATAAGCATGACTAATATTCAAAGTCAGCTATCTACAGAGAGAAGTGGTAGCGGTGGTATTAACCTGATCAAAGCTGAGCTCGGATTTGCACAACTATGAGTCTGGGAGGAATGAGGCTCTGATATGTTAGACATCAAATATTTAGCATTTACCAAAAAAAACCAAAAAACATGTCCCTTCTGCTTTTTAAGCAGGTTACCCTTAAACGTGGGATTCAAAGACCACAGGCATGTAAAGCTGACATGCATGTAATGTTTTGTCTAGTGTAGTCTATTAGCATTGTTTTGCGCCTGAATAAATGAATAAAATAAAAGCATGTATCTGGTTTTAAAGAAAAAAAAAAAAGTGTGTTCAGAGCACTCATGGAAATGTTGGCAGTGCTATCTTATTCCTCCACATGGGCTGTTGTTTTCCTGTCGGCTTATCGAAAAAACTGACTCACTGTTCTCAGCTGGTCAAATGAGTTTCAGTGACAGACGAGGTCTGTTCCATAAACAAAAGAGGGGCAGAGGTGGTTTCCAATAGTGGAAAGAGTTTGCAACACAGACGCAACTGGCAAAACAGAAATGGAAGTGCGATGTAAAGTGATTCATCATTACATCTTTCTCTGGGCCCACAGTTATGCTGAACTCATTACAATGCCTTGTGATTGTTAAATTTATGGTACAGTCACAATGAGGGACAGTACAGATTGTTCCTTTATGATTTAACCGCCATAGACCTGCAGTGAAATAATAACAAAATACATGGAAACTCCAGACCTCCACAATATTATGATGAACTAAAACCCTTCCTGATATGGGGTGTAGGAGTAATATCATCAACAACAGAGTGGGTTGGTTAGATGGCACGTATTGTAGTATTGTTCCCCTGTGGTATTTCAGCCCAGGAAGTTCAGAACAGAGCTGCAGAGCAACAGTCATACACTGCAAAAACTCAGAATCTTAGCAAGTATATTTGTCTTTTTTCTAGTCAAGGCAAGGCAAGTTTATTTGTATAGCACAATTGAACAACAAGGTGATTCAAAGTGCTTTACAGAGACATATCTAGTCAAAATAATCTCATCACAAGACAAAATGAACTAAAGGGTAACATCCCAGTAAGATATATTAACTTGTTTTTAGACAGTGGATCTTGAAACTAGAAAATTTTCATTGTTCTATTGGCGGATTTTTCTCTTATTTCAAGCAAAAATATCTTGTATTAAGTGAAAAAAATCTGCCAATGGAACAAGTGAAAATTTTCTAGTTTCAAGATCCACCGTCTAAAAACAAGTTAATGTATCTTACTGAGATGTTACTCTTCAGTTGATTTTGTCTTGTTTTACGTGTGATGAGTTTATTTTGACTAGAAATAAGACAAATATACTTGCTAAGATTCTGAGTTTTTGCAGTGAACGTAGCTCAACCAGCAGCAAGGCAGAGATAAAAACCGCTTTAACCTCAGTGCTTTCTTCTCCTTCCTCTTAGCCTGGTGGCATTGATCTCTAGAGAAATTGGACTTCGTTGCCGCTAGTGTCCGCTAACTAACAATTGTTCATTATGATTTTTGCTAATGTCTGTAAAAATGCAAGAACTTGGCTGCATGAAAAATAATGAACTTGAGCCTAAAAACAGAAACAACAGCATTTTTTCCCCACCCGTGTCGACTGAAGAAATTAACTGGCTAGCACTACTGAAATTCTAGAGCATCACTAGACACAATCTATCCAAAACTAATTTAATCCAGTAATCCGAAGCATATTCAGTGTTTGGGATACGAGTTAATTTTTAGAGTGAGTTACCAAACTATTACTTGTCTTTTGGTTCTATTTTAACTTGCAGACGTGGTTCATCTACTTTAAGTCTCCATGTGCGCACACGTTGTTTGGTTAAGCTCTTTATGTGTTTATTCAAAACCAAATAAATAACGAGGGGGGGGGACATCAAACTGAATGGACTCGCCAACATGACCGCAACAGTTTGATAAATAGATAAGCTACTTTTCCAAGTTTACCATAGATTTCAATTTTACTCGACTGCTTATGCAAAGCTGAGACAAACACTGCACTATTATAAACAAAACTGTGCACGGTGTGTATATTCTCATACCAAGGTCTAACTAGAACTACAAGTGCAAGGGATGCAAGTGCTGCAACATCACCACCGCCATATTTTATTTAAGCAAAAGTTCAACTGTAATGGCTAGTAAATAATATATACTGAAGCATATAGTAGCAGTATGGAACACGAGCTAATATGAAACAAAGCATTAGACGGTTGGCCAAACAATGAAAAGGCAAACTGTGCACAGCTTTAACTCAAGCATGTTTCCACAGATCAGAGCAAATTTATCTTGTAGTGGCGTAGAAAATTATTCATGCTTTTCTACCTGAAAACCTGCGTAACTCAGCTTCAAGCTGTTCAGCCAGACTTCTGAAGAAAACCAGTTGTAACTTCCTGCTTACCAGTTTCTTTTAAAAGGCTACTCATGACCTATAAGGCTTTCCATGGCCCGATGCCAGAGTACAGTAATGAACTCTTAATTCCTTACTATCCAAAAAAAAAAAGCCTCTTAGATCTGCTGGGCTAGTTCTGCTAGCCGTTCCAGAGTCCACATTAAGGTCAAAGGGTGACACAGTGTTTGCTGTACTGGCACCTCCACTTTAATGCAGTCTTCCAGTTAGTACTCAATCTGCCGACAGAGTTTCTGCTTTGAAATCCTATCTTAAGACGGTTTTTAAACACACTTGCCTTCTTGTTTGACAACAAGTTTTCTGTTTCCACAATACACCCATAATTTTTAGTTTCTTTTTTTATTTATTATTCTGCCTTTTGGATGTTTTGTAAAGTTATTTTATATGCTTAATTGTGTACTTGCATATTGCTCGTGTTTTTTCTTTTATTTCACTGATGGTTGTTTCTTATCGTTATGCTGCCTATGGACAGCACTTTATGTTTGCAGCTTAGAAAAGTGCTGCACAAATGAAGGAGCTGGCTGTTCCCTCATTTCCCAAGAGGTCGCCACAGCGGATGGATCTGCATGTTAGCACAGATTTTCTGCCAGATGCCCTTTCCAACACAACCCTCCCGGTTTGGGACCGGTGCTAGTAATACACTGACTCATGCCTTCCCAAGACTGGGTTTGGGTCTCCTCATCGTCTTGAACGTGGAATCTTTCAAGTGCAAATACATTTTCTTCATTTTGAAAGTCTGCCACCAATTTAACATGATCCAACCCATCAGTATCAACAGTAAGAACTAGCTGCCAACATTGCATTTTCTTGATTCCACAACAGCCATCATGGGCAAACGAGGGGAAAAACAAAAATGTCAGCAGTCACCTTGTATAGAAAAGCTGTTTCCCCATCTCAAGTCTCTTATGATAGATTAATTTCTCGATAGTATGTGAAATGCCTCAAAAATAACCATAAGAAGAAACTAGAGAGGCATTTGCATACAATAAACCCATTTGTTTTTATAGCCCTTAGTACAGCCTGCCTGCCGCAGCACTTAAATCTTCCTGTCTCAAGCCAGAAAAATCATTCAGGAGGATCTACAAATCATTACTAGTCCACAGATGTACATGTGATCTATATTATGCTTTTGGGTTTTTTGTTGTTTTGTTTTTTTTAAATAATACACTGTGACATGTCTGACTCAGTATTAATTCATGGAAAGCAGGCAATCCTGTCACCATCAAACAGATTAGACTATAAAAGTCGCAAAGATCGTTACAGACAAATACTGTCAGTAAACTAACAACACACATGTGTACAATTCATGTACACATTATTAAATCCACTTGGTAATCACAGCTGGCAAAACTTAACCTTTTGTTAGTTCTTTTTCCCTTCAAAGTTTAAACACAGCATTTTGATGAGCAGTTTCCTTACTGGTATCTGTCTATGTTTTAACCCAAACTCCCATTTGCTGTCGTCTTATTTCGTTACCTTTTCCACCTCCGTCAGGATGGCATATTGTGATCTTTGCACGGTACCAACTCTGAGGGAGTATAGCAACAATTTCCTATATGTGTGAAGCCAATTTGTCTTATTGTGGACTGAACAACACCCAGATCTTTAGGAACATATTTAGCTTTTTTCAGCTTTATGAATCTTTTCTACAATCCTATGAAAGTGCTTCACAAGAACTGCACACCTTCCATGCCTGTATTTATAGGAAAGGACACCTCTAGCACAACTGGCACTTCCAGTCTCATTAATTAGAACACCTGACTCCATGTAGCTTTTAGAGAAACTCTTAAAACAAAAGTTCACTTATTCTTCCTCAGTCTGCACTGCCAGTTATTACCAAGTGTGTGCTGGTATGTGTAATTTTAGTTTATTCAGACTGGCTCTGTCTAGATTTGAGACTTAGATAAAGATCAGAGCAGATTTTATGACTAACTCACATAGAAATCACAGTTACTCAAAATGTGTCATAGGTGTTTCTTGGAATTCTGTAGTTTTGAAGAGTACCTGAACACTCAGGGACTCAAATTTGTGGTCACCCCAAGCTGACATGGCTTCATTTGATGGATTACATTCACAGGACACTAAACTAGTTTATCCCACTGCGCACTCGGAAAAGAAAAAAGCCATGAGTGAGGCCATAAAATATGCGTTGTAAAAGACTTGCATGAGGTGTTAAAAACTAAGGCAAGTGTTTGTGATAATATGAAATATAATAGGGATTTATCAATAAGGATTTGCTTTCTCAGAAACAAATGGAAAAAAATTGTAGTTCTAAAAACAAAATGAAAATGTGAATTACTATAACAGCCTGGAAACAGTGAGGTCCAGGCTTAGGAGCGTTATTTAACTGTAGCAGGTCACGAAATTTGATATAATTTCCAATTTCTTTTAAACATTTAAGCATTTCGGGTTAGAGCAGTAAAGTCGGTCTTATATCTCAGAGAAAACTCACATTTAAAACACAAGCCTATAATAGTTTCTTTGTATGTAGTTGGAAAGGCGAGGCATCAAGTAATAACGGGGTCTGTGGTACGGGGGGAAAAAAGTTTAGGCGCCCTGCTCTCGAGCTGGCTGTCTCTCTATCGCTGACCGCTCGTGCAGTGATAATCTGAGAAGGCTCGCGCAGGCTCGCGCGGGCTGTGAAATTTTACAGTGGGATTAGTGACAGTTTAAAAAGCAAACTCCAGCTCACCTGCGAGATGTCATAGCAGTCTCTGAAAGCTGTCAAGTGCCCTCAAACGTTCCCCTTCTGGCTCCGCGGAGTTGTTGTGAACACTGAGAGGATGTGTTGAACCAGCGTGCTGGGCTACACATAACTACCGACACGCCTTCCGGTTTTTACCTTCAAAACAAAGGCCTCATTTAAGGGACGGGGGCGTAAAAGGGAAACCCGGAGCGGATTCATTTTTATGTCAGGCTCTTGAACGAATATTACTTTTGAATTGCAATTTTATTTCGCCTTAAAAAACTGAGATTTCAAGCTTCCACTTTTCTTGTTAAAAAAATCGAATGATTTATTTATTTATTTATTTTATTATTTCTACAAACTAATTCCGACATTGGTTTGTAGGTGTTTCTTTTGGGGGAGTAGATGTAGAAACCTGTGTAAATGTGGTGCACACCAAACGTCATACTTTTCTCGCCTGACAAACTCCAATTTGATGTAATTTCAAGATCTTTTAGCCCCAGATTACTGTCTGAATCTTATAACCAAAATTAGATCGTTAAGCCCTCACTTCTGATTGGCTAAACCCGTGAGCGAGTTTTAAAAAAAAAACACCTAAAAACTGCACACCTGTGGCTACTTAACTTAAAACAAGTGGCGTGTTTGCTGCTGTCAGCTGTCATTTCTGTCGCCATAGCTGCTTGTGCTAACTGTTAATGTTTAATATAATTATCAGTAGGAGGATAGTGAAGCTGTAAAGTAACAATATAAAACAGATTTTTTAAACAACTTATTAGTAATCAACCTCTTTTGTCTGCACAATTGTAAAGCTCAGCTACTGTCTTTAAAGATAAAGCTTATCTATTTGTTTAGCATTAACATACAGATATACACACATACATAAAGAATGGTAGTGCTGGTGGTGCAGGAGTGGAGTAAGCACTGAGGCAGAGCAGCATTGACGTCACCAGCCTGTGGTTATCAGTGGAGGTTAATCTACTAGGGATGGATGGGCTTATGCAATTGTCTGTGAGCTCACAGGCTTCACATGTATGGATTTGAATTTCCACTGTTTGACCCAGTGTTCTGCTGCAGCCTGCAGACAAACAGAGATGATAGAGTGGGAATTTCTGCTCTCTCTGGAATTTCTAGTAGACGTCTCTCTCTCTTTGCCAGGTGCTGTGTGCTTCGGGCTGTATGAATGGGTTTGAACGCAGTTTATTGTTTAGGTGCGGTGATCAGTTAAAAATTATCCCGCCGCATGATGGGGAGGACATTACCTAATGATCGATACCTTGGTGGAAATTCATGAAGACGCTGAGAAATAACTTGTTTTAGTATTAAAATTGAGCGAGAGAGACTTGAAAAACAAAGTCATTAGCATTTATTGGCTGGGATGCCCTTTGTATATTTTGTGCTACACCTCCAGGCGCATATTTTAGTAGACAAGTGGTAGAAATTGACTTTGGCTTCTGCATGTGTTGGAGAACACGATCAGTCAGGCTTGAGATTTGTGTGTGATTTGTGTTGGGAGGTATTACAAATAGCTGCACTCATTCAGTTTTTATCACCCTGCAGACCCAGTGTCCTGTTGAATCTAGAGGGGGGTGTAAATGGACCTGAGAATACAAAGCCCAGTTTCCCTCGGGGCCTGGAAACCAGGATGTCCCCTCTACCCTGAGGCGGCTGCTTCTATATGCTAATGACCTTTGACCCCCATTTTTGCCTTGAGACTTGCAAATCTGCCTGCACAAAGATTGGAAGAAGTCTGGAAAGGCAAACAAAGGGGTCTTACACTGAGAGTGATGCAACTGGACAGCTGGAGCCCAGTCAGAGATAAAGAACTTTTATTACCATGTAGACATTAAAAAAAAACAACAAAACTGTAACCTTGGTGGTGGGAAGCCTTTTACACAGAGGGAAGAAGTGTTCGACTATGTCCCAAAACACAAATTTAGTCAGGATTTTTCAAAGAACAGCCTCTTCCATCATGCCATGGTGTTTGGCTTAGGTATGATCTGATGAAATGCGTTCCACTCTGACCTTTGAACAAGCTGCACTCCCCAACATGTGCTTAAAAAAAAAATCTGAAAATCCTCTGTCTACCTCCAAAGCTCTTGCTAAACTCAGCTCTTCTCAGAGCCACTCGGTTTCTCAACACATTCATCAAAATGAGCTTCCTCCATCTCCTCGTTTCAGTGAATCCCGTCTCCCTGGAAAGGTTTGAGCTGAAACTGTCCACGCCCCGCTCTCTCCTACGTGAGCCACCCGGGATCATCATTTAATTCCTTGTGTACATGTTCTGTTTTGTTTTGATTTAATTCCTGGAAAGAAAAAAAAAACCTTTAATCAAACTACTTGCAGTTATTAACTCGAAAATGATCTTTCCCTCAGTAGGATCCCTCACTGGGCAAAACTATTTCATCCACAGCATTTCATATAGTTTTAATTAACACAAGATGCGGTGTCTTTCTCTGTCATTAGCGAGGAATAAATTAAACTCATTAAATCTCGAGCTTAATGAAAATGCTCGAGACTGATTTGGGATGCGCTGAATGATGTATGAAGCTGTGCAGCAGCTACTTTTTGTTCTTTTTGAATCTGGGACTTTCAATTAGCAGCAGGCCACCGCAGACTGCTGTTTGATGAGTTGAATTATAAGAAGTAAATATCAGTCTAGCCAAAAAATGTTGTTTATAGGCATGTTTACGAGCGTGTTTTTTGCTTTAATTGCTCTTAAAAACTGCTTGGCTTTGGATATTTTGAATGTGAGCAGAAGCCTCTCGTTAGCACAGAGCTGTGATTACCTCAGTTTGAGGAGGAAGACTAATGATCCTGAGATATTCAAGGTTTCCACTAAACTGCACTTAAAATATTTTAAAACTGACCTGTATATGGAAATACCACAAGCAGCCTGAACCACTGATAAAGGCAGGACGGATCCATGCTTTCATGTTGTTTACACTAAATTCTGACCCCAGTCATCCAACCAGCCAACATTTTTCCAATCTTCAAATGTCCAATGTTTTAGAGCCCATTTGAATTGTATCCTCAGTTTCCTGTTCTTAGCTGACAGGAGCGACACACACTGTGGTCCATCTGGTCCCATGTGCTGTGTTCAGAGATGGTCTGGTTGTAAAGAGTGGTTATCTGAGTTACTGTTGCTTTCCTGTCAGTTCAAAACAGTCTTGACCCTCTCCTCTGACCACTGGCATCAAGACGGCATTTTTGCTCATAGAAATGCTGCTCAGTAGATATTTTACTTTTTTGGACAATTCTCTGTAAACCCCAGAGATGGTCATGTGGGGAAGATCCAGTAGATCAGCAGACAGGCTGGTCTGAGTATTGTAGTCATGGAACAACAGTGCTGCATTCAAAGTCACTTAAATAGCCTTTCTCTCTCATTTCGATGCTCAGTTTGAACTCCAGCAGCAGCATGTCTACATACCTAAATGCAGTGGGTTTTTGCAACGTGACTGGATGATTAGATATTTGTGTTAGCATCCAGTTGAATAGCAAAACAGCCGTTCCCATTAGGTAAAACGATAATGAGTTGGTTGTTGCTGAGGGCACTTGTTCATGTAACACCAGTTCTTAGAATATTCAAGTCCCCCTGTGTATATATTTAAAAAATCCTAGTTGTTCACATAAATCAGCAGTGCATCATCTCGTCACGTGAAAATATGTGAGCTTTAAAGCAAAGTCTGCAGTGACCAACTCAGCCGCAGGCTACACTAACATCTGCTAAGGAGCACTGCTTGTGGTAAGTGGGGAACTGGCACAAATCTCTTTAGTGATGACAACTTTGATTTAGTTTTTTCAGACAGGAAATGGTGTCAGTTGGTTTGAGTTGGGGTGACCTCTTACACAGCTACATGACAAGATGTTTATTACAAGTTCCTTCACCCACGCACTCTTCCTTTTCTGCCAACAAAAGTAATCCAACAATTTTGTCCACTGCTACCTGGGTGAAACAATTTAACAATTCAAGCTGTTGACGCTGGAATAATGAAATAACTAGCCCAAAGTTCTGATCCATACTTAATTGGGAATCTCTGGAAGATTAGCAACTCTATTCTGTTGAAAAGAACAAAATCAAACCAGGGAAATGTGAGATGTTGGTAAGGCCCCACGAGCACAGATGTGCTAAAATCATTCCAAGAAAATGACCTGTATACTTCCTAGTGGTTGAAAGTTGTAACCATTAATATTTCAGTTTCCAAACTGCTTTTTTCCTGCTAAAATAGCAAACTGTTGTCTAATTTAGATCACTGTACTTTCTGGAATGAATCATTCAAATGTTGCCAAAAGAGTGCTATAGCCACAACTGGGCCTAGTATTCCCCTAATGTTTGAGCTACGAAAGTCACCAATGAGCAAAAAATAAAATAAATCAAGTAAATATGAATAATTCTCTAATTTTGATCTCTACTCTATTATCTCATATTAGAACTGAAATATGGTGGCAGGAAAACGTAAGTGCTGTAAGTTCTGACCTGTAATCTGTAATCAAAATAAATATTGAGCTTTGATGCGGCACAAATGAGGACAAAATGAAGATGACAGACAAGATGAGACTCCATTTGGTTGACGGTTTATTTCATGGTGGTAGGAACACAAGACAAAGGTCATAAAGTTAGTAATGTTCAGGTCATGCCACTCTTATCGGTGCACTGCCCTTTGACGAGGTTTGCGCAGTCAGACAGTAGTTTACAGAGGCCAGACATGGAGGGTAACCCACATGTAGACATAAATAAGGAACAGAAAATAGATTCAAAAATCAGTAAATAGAAGATTTTTTTTTGTAAAAAGCCAGATGGGATATTTGCGTAAGCCCTCTGGGATATTTTTTTCATATGAGTATGAGCATTATTACTAATATAGTCATTATTATTATTATTATTTTGTATTACTCATTTACATTATCAGAATGAGGCTAATACACTGGCTAAAGTAACAAAACAGTTACATGGATAACGTCTTCGTCACCTGCTTGCAGTTCAAGATGACTGGTTTAAGGCAATTCATAGTTTCCATCCAAACCATACATGGACTGCAATTGTCTTTTTTGTGTGTGTGTGTTCTCGAGTCCAAGTGGTTCCACCTGAAGTGGTCAAACTCCAAGAAGAGTGTAATAAAATAAGACCAGTTTAAGCTTTGAGAGAGTGACTGCTGGAATTTTAAAAGCATCTTGGGACACTAGAAGAGGGATTCCTGCCCTGGTGCGGACGCCCAAAGAAACAAATGCACACAATCAGCTTCAGTGCTATTCCTCCCCCATTTACAGAAGTATAGAGCATCGTGTGGGTGAACAGACAAAAGTCAGACATGGCTCCAGTGTATAGTACTAAAAACATAAACCTCCACAGATCACACGTTGTTGCTAAATTTACACTTAAAAATTGCAGGGCTGTACAAAAACAGGTTGCTTGATGACTTTTAAGGAGGGAAAGATAATTAGGAACCTAAGAGAGAAAAGGAAACGAACAAACGAAAAAGTACAAGACCATTTGATACTCAACCACGAACAGGCATGATTTAGTCTCAGAATATTGCCAAGGTTCTCATATCAAAACAAGTGTCTTTCAGTCATTCATCGAAGCTTATCGTGGTTCAGCGAAGACGACTCCACGTTGCAACAGTTCACTGAATTGTACAGGATTCGCACTAGTTAAACAAACCCATGCGTTACTAGGTTAGATCGCAAGTACTGAAGGATTATGTATGTTTTCCCAGTTTTTTGCGGCTGCTATGGCTTCAAAGGGTCACAATAGCGTCAAAGTCTCTCTCGTTTTCTCTCTCTTTCTTTCTTTCTTTCACTCAACAGCCGAAAGAAGAAGAAAAAAGGTTCCTCCAGGAATGATCCTAGGTGAAATACAAAAACATGAATTTAAGTCTCAGGTCGAGGTTTTTTTTCTCTTTTTTTGTGAAGATTTTTTTCTCTTTGTGTTGACTGACTGCTGTTTGACAGGACATTCCCAAGAGAAGTGGCTCTCGTGATAAGATCTCCCCTTGCCTCCTTTCTGTCTGTCCTTTTCTTCAGTCTTTGCTTTCAGCACCTCCTTAAGGTCAGATATGGTAATAACTCTTCCCTTAGACGCCATTAAAGGCCCTGCAAAAACTAACTGCTCCCGAGAATAATACAGAAATATATATATCTATCACAAACAAAACAAAAAACAAAAAAATGAGGAATGACCAGACTTTAAAGATGTCTGTGAAGCCTGTATTTTCTGAAATCACTGAGAAGTGAAAATAAAAGAAGAAAAAGGAACCTCGATTCATTTAAAACAAGAACAAAAAACGCCCCCCTCCCCGACTCCCAGTTATTCAAAATAGATTCTTTTTCTTGGACGCAAACAAACAAACAAATTAAAAAAAAACCCAGATTTTTCAAACCAACACTGCAGAAGTGCATGCATTTATAGTGGTCATCATTAGTTCATCTGCTGATTGTAGAACAGAACGCACAATAGTACATGAGAAGCACAATTTCTCCAACGAGAACCCATCTTACATATTCACAGTCTCAGGTATTATTTATATACTCTATATTTATAACATCTATCCATGTCTGTGATTCATGTCTTGACTTATGACTAATAATATGCAAGTCATTGTTGCACGCAGCGCTCTCTCTCTCCGTCACATCGGGTTGCGGTGTTAGTGAGTCATATTTCAAAACTAAAGGCTTGGATGGGATTCAGATCGAGTGGAGAGTTTTTTCTTTTCTTTTTTTTCCTCTTTTCAGGGTGCTGTGAGATGGGGTTGATCGAGTGCTTATGACTGTGTACTTTCTCACTGTAGCAGCTTGACTGATTTCTGAAAAGTCCCATTAGGAAAATACAGTGGACTGAATACCAGGGCTGAATACAGAGGTTCTTGACTGTAGTCGGCAGCTGGCTGCAGCATCGAAGAAACGCACGCACCGGCTACAGCATCCATCTCTCGTGAGGGAATGTGTGTCTATCAAAGATGTATAGGCCATGCTTGGGGAATGTGGAACGGCAGATATGGCACCGAGACAAGGCAGTAACCGGAGATCATCAGCAGGGTCCACCGTGTTCAAGTAAAGGATGAGAATAAAAAATAATAAAAAACAAAAAACTGGTAGGGCTGGCATTTTTTTTTTAAAGATTCTTTAAAAACATCAAATGTGACATGGATTTAATATCTGTTGTTTTCACCGACGTGCCTTCTTTTTTGGAAAAAAATGAAAGGCCTTGAAAGAAAAGGAATTTTTTTACTGTGAACGGAGGTGCGGATAAGAGCAAAATATATAAAACAAAAATGAAAACAACATATTCATTTTCTTTCCATATAAAAAGCGATGAGAAGTATACAAAAATAGAAAATAATTACAGCAGGAGACATGGGCGCTATAGAGGGTGCGGGTGGGAGGGTTTCTTTTTCTTTTTCATTGCTTGCGATATTTCTGTCTCTGCTGGAGTTATTTGGCGGCGGAACAGTGTAATATTCTGGGGCTGTTTAAGGCATCCTCCACCAGGTGGAGATCCACCCCGTCCACCACCACGTCCTTGATGCAGCCAACAAAACCCGTGCTGTAGGCCTTAGGCAACCGGCGGGCAACCGGCAGCTCCTCCAGACCACCTGAGGAGGGACAGGAGACGAGGTTACTTTGACTGTGAGTCACTGAAAAGGTTATTTCAGTCAAAATCAGCCAGCAGTTCCTTTTTAACTTTAAACTTTTCTTTTTTTTCACCTGCAGAAAAATACTTTGCACAACTAGTCAACTAATCTTAAAAGTCAGTGTAGTGCCCCTTTAAAGATCAAACAGCGGGATAAGGGTTCGGCTTTTGCAACGAATTCAACTGGAAATATCCATCAAATAGCCAACCTTTGAAATATTTTGGTACAAACTACAAAAGCAGCTACATGGTTTTGTCAGGTTGTATTACAGCCTTTGATATTTTTCGCTATGACACCAGCTGATGGACATGACAGGATGACAGTGTATTTGTCAGACTGCCGTGATCAAAGTGAGATGGAGCCTAGCACGGCAGTCACACAAAGCTGAAGTCAGACAGAGAAGAGAAAATGTTCTTTTAATTTGACACGGTGTATAAAGTACTAAAAAAAAAAAACACTACAAAAGAAAGGTGGTGACGGAGTATAAAATGATGAATGCTTAACATCCTCATTATTTTTAATTTGTTTCCATCTTTGGTGCTAAGCGCTCACTGCCGTGCTGTAAACTCCCCGTGTATCACATGTCCATCACCTAGTCTTCTCAGCCTTTTGGCAGCCTTTGCTTATATAGAAGTCTGATTTCTTATACGTGCTGCTCTTTGCTGCTCATAGCTGAGTTGGCCCTGAGGTACAAAACACAACAGCATCCTGAAAGCAAAAGAAAACTGAAAACATTTCAGAAATGGTCACTTTTTTTGTTTTTTTATGTTGTTGTGTTTTTCAAACTCTGGGCCACCATTTGTATACAGCTGCTAACTACCCACTTCTTCTCGTACTTATTTCAAAGAAACCAAAAGCAGAAAATCATTCTTTTCCTCTGTGGCTCAAAACCCCCCCCACAGAAACGGAGCTGATGGTTTGCAGCAAGTTTGCAGATGTTAAAGGTAGAGTCTGATCTATTGAACATTGTGGACTATACCATACCATACCACCTTTATTTATAAAGCACTTTAACATAAAACCAGAGTTCACAAAGTGCTGTATATGCTAATAGCATAAGTAAAGAAAATTAAAATGAGATAAGATAAGATAAAATAAATAACTAAAAAACTAAAATAATTGAAACATGTTAAAGCAAATTGAGTCAACCCCTCTAATCGATGCCAAAGGCTTCAGCGAATAAATATGTTTTAAGAAGACTTTTAAATTCAGAAAGAGAAGAGGCCTGCCTAACATGCAAGGGTAGATCATTCCACAACTTTGGAGCAACTACAGCAAAAGCACGATCAGCTTTAAATTTATACGCTTTAAAGCTGAGTCTGTGCCAGGAAACCAACCAGTTTAAATAAACTCTACTAATTCTGCCAAAAAGAGAATTATGCTGGAAACCTGTTGATGGCTACAAAAAGTGTCTGATCTATGGGCAACTTCCTAAGCCAAATATTAGTGGGGGTGTATCTATTTAGCCTTTATTAAAATATTTGTGATCCTGTGTGGTTTAAGAAAATACCAAATAATTTCAAACTTGTGCACCAAATTCTTGTTTTCTAAAGTCATTAAAGATGTATGGTGTAGAATTATCTCACCCTGGAAAAAGAACAGTTCTAAGAAATAATGAAAACACCCCAAACTACCATGACATTCATGCCCATGATAAATGCTATATAAACTTATGACCACAACCAGTGTTGGGAAGGTTACTTTTAAAATGTATTCCACTACAGATTACAGAATACATGCCCCACAATGTATTTTGTAACGTATTCCGAATACTTTGGATTACTTAATATATTATCATGCTTTTTACAACTACATGAATGTACTATTGCTGTGTGATTTATTACTATTACTGAAGGCAACTCGCCATAACAATACCAAATACATTTAAAATCTTAATATAAAATGAGTAACAGTAGGGTGGACATTAGGTAAGGCTGCACTTTTTGCAGCGATCTCGTATGGAAAACTATTCTGCGCATATATAAAACAGGTCCGCAGCTCCGAATCGTAGTAAAGGGACCTCTGGCTAATACGTCGGGTTCCGTGTCGGGCTCGTAGCTGAAAACTAGCTTTACTTTGTTGTCTGGGTCAACTTTGCTAGCGAGAGACAGAGAGAGGTGTTGAAAGGTCTGCTTCAACTGAACTTATTGTTTCGAAGGAAAACACGATCACAGTGTACAGTCAAGTCTTAATAGCTTACATGTTAGTGTGCAGTACGCAAGATCGACAGCGCACAATGTGCTTTGAGGTTGCAGCCAAGAAAGGTGAAGTTTGTGTCTGTGAACACCCGTGTGTACACCTGTGTGCACACCTGTGTGGATCAGCACACTTGTATTCAAAAGGTTTCTCCATGTAACAATCTGCTAGGGAGTGTGGGGAGCCATAGCCCCGTCCCCCAGGGCATGAAGCAGGTATGGAGGAGATCCAGGCTCCAGACATCCAGAGGCCCCAGAATACGAGGACCCAAGGAGGGCAACCGTGCCACCCTCCTGGGAAGAGCTGAGGAGAGCTCCAAACGAGAGGTCACCCAGCAGCCATGGAGCAGAGGCCAGAGGGGGTTGCAGTGACGTGCCTGCAGGCTCTGCCGGCAGCCAGCTGTGCCAGAAAGGACCGGGCCTCAGGCCCGAGGCCCCGCCAATCGGCCACCAGGAGTGAGCCGGTACATACATGAGCGCCCAGCCTCAGACACCAAGAACCACCAACACACCAATGTCTGAGGGCATCGGCCACTGGCAGGGAGTGTGGTGAGGGGAAATAGGCCTCCATACCTCGGAGAGCCTGAGATGTTCCCAGAGAGGTGGAGTCTACGACCCGAGCTGACATAAAGACACAGACGAACAGGCGCACGCAGACACAAACATGCATTCCCACCCCCATATACACAAACAAATACTCGGCACTCACCCGACGTGGAGACAGACACAAATAGACACTGTACACACATTCACACTCCCCAAACATACTCTATATCCCAGGTTCAGGTATATAGAGTACGGGTACGGCAAACCGTACCCGTACCCAGGAGATGTAACCCTTCTCTCTGGGGTGGAGGAAAGCAGACCGCCTCCTTAAAAGGTCCCTCAAAGGTCACTCTTTCGAGGATGCCAATGTTCACATTTTGGACAGAGAGGACAGATGGTTTGAAAGAGGAGTGAAAGAAGCCATTTACGTCCACTGTGAGCGACCATCTTTGAACAGAGGCACGACACCAACTGTCCGCCATCTATAATCCAGTTTTGAGATCCCTTCCCAGACGCCTTAATGCCCACTCACATCCTGGGCCATCTGACCTCAGGTAATCACATGATAGGGTGGGGCTAGGTTTCACAATGAGCTCACCTGAAACCCTGGCTGATTGTGACCCACACCCGTTTTCACACCTTGGCTCATGTGATTAGGTAGAGAATCATCAGGGGGTCCTTTGTCCCTCTTTGGGGGGATACTCCCACTGGGTTTAAATCTGGGACTCTCCACCATTTGATCTTAGAACTGAAGAAGCTTCTCGGATGAGAGGTGAAACGTCTTCAAACAACTTAAAGAAGTCCAGACGCTTTTCTTTCCAAGCTCCTTAGACTTCCTTCCTTGGACCACTTTTAATAGACACTGACCACTGCAATGGGGAACACCTCACAAGGGCTGCAGATCTGGAGATGCTCTGATCCAGTCGTCTAACCAACACAATTTCACCTTTAGCAAACTCTCTCAAATCATTACGGGTGTAATTCTTCCAGCTCTCCTAATTTTTGGGTGCCTGCTCAGCTTCCTCTTTTGATGGTGTTTTGAGCAAACATAAAGTAGTCATTAGTGTCTTTCTCACTAATACAGTGTGAAACATCTTTATTCAGAATTACTTTGAATCTGTTCTTAGGGGGAGAGAGACCAAATCTTCATTTTCCATGCCTTACCTATTTAGCCCTCTCTTTTCTGTTTCCCTTTACAGGGTCAGAACCCTCCTGCATCCCTTTTCCTCTTTACTTGATGCCCGTGCGACTCATTTCACCCCCGCACCTCCATCTCTTCCATGTTTTGTGAGGCCGAGAGTTCACATTCCCGCTGAGCTCTTTACATCCCCTGTCCCTGCCCACATTAATCGGATTGTGTGCCTCCGAATCAGGAGTCGACAGGGGTAATTTCATGCGAGTTACAGATGAATTAATGATGAACAGCGAAAAGGGGATTTAAAAAGGGAGAAGGGCTCTCGATGGGAGGGCTACGTGAGGATTATATATTCTTGCTGCAGGGCTCGCTCAGCACCTGTTCCACTGCGCTGCCTCCCCATGTGTGTTTGTGTACGTGTACCTGAGAGCACGAGCACACCTCTTACATGCGGCGAGACTCTTTAAATGTCACTCGGGCTGCTTCTCCTCACAGACCTGCGTCTTTTTTTCGCTGTGCACTGTGCATTTTAAAGAACAGTCTGACTTTATTTTGCTGCTCGTCTTCAATGTTATTTCCTCAAAATGTTCAATCCAGCGGTGCTGTGTGTGTTCTTTCAAAAACGATTTCTCTGAGCCAAGTTCAGCTTAAATTGAACTCGAGGTAGATAATGGGCCGACTTTGGTCATTTTCAATTCAGGAGAGCAGGCAACTTTGGAGTTAGTCAGATAGCCTTTCATTTCTCAACTCAATACCTGAATAGGCTTGGACATTTTTTCTTTTTGCCTAAACTGCAATCTTTTTTTTCACCTGCCAGAAGCTTTGCTTATCCTCTTCAAGAGCATTGACTTCATTGCTCACTTTGTGGCAGCCCAACCAGTGGCTAGGATGAAAAAGCACTATTCTGCACAATTACAAGCATTGCCATGCTTTATGTATGGCATAGCTAGGCACATTTTCAAGTCTGAATTAAGAGTTCCACTTTTTCCTACATGTGTGGCCACTTACCCAGCCAGAGTGCTCCATCTGTGTCCAGCTGTGTTGATGCCAGAGGTGATGACCCTGTCACCGGTGCCTCGTTGCCAACCTGTAGAGAGCCGTCTCGAAGTGCTCTAGAGAGGAGAAAGACAAAAGGAGAAGGGCACTGGAAGTGAGTACGTGTGTGTCACAGCGAATAGCTTTAAATTGCAGTTTCGTTTAGTTTGAGGCATCAAGACTCTATTGCTCGACTGCCAGTATACTAAGCACTCACATAACTGCCTTTGCCAAGCAGTGTTCTAAATGTGCCTGTCTACCAGCTAACAGATGCCGTTAGAGCACCATTTATTTGAGGTGGCTCCATGTGGCGCATTAGCACACACTTAAGAATTGTGAAGACAGAGCTGATTTGAACCCCGCTAAAGTGGGCTTCCAGCAGAGAGAGTGTCATTAGAGGCAAGCCACAAACACAGCTAGCTATGCAGCTTTGTGAGTCGTATGCCACATGCTGCGATTTACACCATCATTACCATCGAAATGATGTCATCTTCTCATGCGGTCTCCCTGTTAGTCTGGGATGAGATTTGGCCTAGTTCCTGTTTGAAATGGATGGAGCGGCTTTTCAGGGATCGATTATTCCCGCCTTACGTGATGAAACCGAACAAATTCCCCCCCCACGTGACCAGTCGCCGTGATGCCGAACGTAAAATGCTCACCGACGATAATGCAGGGGTCGCAGGGAAGGTGTTGAGTTTGGGCAATGAAGAAATCCATTAAAGTGACATCACCATGGGACAGAAAAGTTCGGCACACTTCGTGAGTTTTCTCTTCTATCCATTATTCATTTACTAAATGTTATTTTCTCTAATTCAAGTGTTATTTATTGTTCATGCACATGCACCTACAGTCACTGGCCACTACATTAGGTACTCATTTTCATCTACTTGTTAACACAAATATCTGGTCATACATGTCACCTTGGCATTAAGACGTAGCCTAGACGACCTACTGTAGTTCAAGCTGCGCATCAAAATGAGGAAGAAATTCGATTTAAGTGACTTTTAACATGGCGTGGTTATTGGTATTTCAGAAATCTACTAGGATATACCCACAAAGCAATCTCTTACTGATTCTCTGGCACGAAGAAATTATTTAGTTCTGAATGCAAAATGGGGTCCAATCCAGTGCCAGCAAGTGTAACTAATAAATTCAATTCAAATTTTATGTATATAGCACCAAATCATAACAACAGTTACCTCAATACACTTTATATTGTAAGGTAAAGACAGTTTAAGAATACAGAGAAAATTCCAACAATCTGATGACTCCCTCTGAGTAAGTGCTTTGGCGACAGTGGTGAGGAAAAACTCCCTTTTAACAATAAGAACCCTCTGGCAGGAAAGTGAGTGTCGGTGAGTGTCTATGCACCTGCTACAGGTTTGTATAGACAAGGCTCAACTGTATCAAAAACTGTTTATGATGTGACTGACTAGTTTTGTGGTAAGTACAACGTCATCTGTCCTGACTCTTCCAGCTGAGGGCCCTTGCGAAAATTGTCATCTGCTGACTTTGAGAAAGTAACTCATGCATTTATTTCATCCAGGCTTGACTACTGGAAAAGTCTTCATTTTCAAAAAGCCTGAAGGGCATTTGTTTTTGCACTTTGCACTTTTTGCACTTGAGACCCATGTTTGGTAGTAGTACTAAGCTTATGCATTAAAGTGCATCAGACTCCACCTGCGGGTAGCAACACATATGCAACAGGTTTAGACTTCATAGTTGGCTGCATGGATTAGTGCAAGTTTGCACAATCTAAGGTCTCAAGCATTAAATCTGTTAATGATTGATTTCACACATTTTGTAATCTCTGAGTTACAAAAATGTCCCTGAGGTTCACTAATGTGCGACAAAACGTGAAACTCCATGAATGATGAGACTTTTTCAGACTAACATCACATGCATTTTCTGATTGTTTTGAAGCTTTTGAGTTTACATAAAACAAGGGGAATACCACAGATATGCATATATGATATGTCTAGTGAGCCAAGTTTTTGCAGAGGCAAAGTCATTTTCACTTCTCTGGTGAGGCAGAGGTTCTACGTTTGAAAGTCCCAGTTGTTAAGATTATAGCAATTTAAGCATGTGGTATGTCTACAGCTGTCCTGAGAGGTCAACAACAGTTCAAATGCTCACAGT
Source organism: Neolamprologus brichardi (assembly GCF_056152115.1). Taxonomy (NCBI): domain Eukaryota; kingdom Metazoa; phylum Chordata; class Actinopteri; order Cichliformes; family Cichlidae; genus Neolamprologus; species Neolamprologus brichardi. The sequence continues at coordinate 10,925,160 of NC_142123.1, forward strand.
CTGCTTGGACCTTCGTCTTCACTGCTTGCAGCTATATTAATGTTATTCATACTGTCTTTCTATTCTTTTAAATCAAGCATTCTCGCAAGTCATCTACAGAGCAAAATACAGTGATGTGTATGAAAGGGAAATACACATACAAATACGCATTCACTTTTCTTATTTTTTTATTCATTTATTTCCTGCCTATGTGTGTGTGTGTGTGTAGATATTGCAGGATGTTCTTCCTTTTTGAACATTCATTACCGTGTCAAAGCAATTTGATGCATAATATCATCCTCGTGCATGACCAGGCATGAAAATAACGTTAATCTGGAACTAATCGGAGTCATCTCAGTGTGAGGGATCGCTGTGTAGCCGAGAATTCATGCAGGAGATCACGGTGTGCAGCAACACAAACACAATATGGATTAATTCTAATCCTGGTCTAAATGTAAAAGCTTCCATCACTGATCCCCTGTTACCTATCGTCTCCCGTCTTACCTGCTGGCCTTGATGCGTATCCAGTTGTTGGTGTCAACACGCACAGTAGAGCGCAGCACCACGGGTTTGGAGCCCAGGTCATAGGTCATTTGGACATGTCCATCTACAATTGCAAGGGCAATGTAGTCTGAGCGCTCCACGCCCTTTCCGCTCCACAGCACCAGACCCTGGGTCGTGTCAGTCCGGATGCTCAGTTCAAATTTGTTCACCAGCAGAGCCTTCTCGCTAGAAGGAGAGAAAATACATGTTCATTTATTTGTCTGCTACATCAAAAAGATTTCTAATCTTTAACATACCTATGGATATTGCATATAGGAAGCAAGGGTCCTGTGCTGTCGTCCCAAAGGTGCATTACCTGTGATGACATCTGGTTCTATTTGCTTACATATTTAGAAAGAAAACTTTGTAGCTTTAACTCTGCAATCACATGCTAACAGAGTTACCGGGATTTTGAAGGAGAATCAGGATGCTGGGTGAGTAGCAGGGGGCTGTTTCGCTATTAGCTTTTCTACATCCTACTGAGCCTGAACTGCACTGCTGCCTACTGCTTCCTTTGTTGCTTTGTGCATTGCTCTGTGTGTGTTGTTTAGGCAGCTGTTTGATCTCCCGTCTCTTGACTGCTACAGCTGCCAGGGTGATTTGGATGCAGAGACTAGGAGACTTCCCTTCTATCCTTAAGAGGCACTGTAAGCCACTGTCACCGCTGCGCGAGAAAAGTACACAGAGCAATGTGCCTCTGCTGAATTCGTGCACAGACAGACAACACCGCACATCCATGTCTGCATACAAACGCACTAACAAAGGTCCTCCGTGAGTCCACAGCAGACATCCAGGCAATCATACCTCATCATTCAGTCTCTGCACATTTGTTTGCACATCAGCAAAATGGAACTACTTCCACTGTCTTCAAAGGGTATTTAAACACAAAGACAGAGATAAGGTGAGGGCACGTACGACAAAGAACCAACAACACGTGGATTCAATTAAAACAAATAACAAACAAAAAAACAACACCACAGACCTGAAGACAGATTTGACAAGACAAGACAAGACAAGACAGACAACAAGGCAAGGGAGTCAGCACAGCAAACAGGGAAGCACATGGGAGTACAAACAGGACAGGAAATGGGAGGGAATACAGAGAGAATGAGAATAGCAGCTCTCCTTAACCTCGAGGAGATTTTCTTCATTTTTATTTTCCTGTTTATCTTCCATTAAATGATGTCTAAACAAAGCAGTAAGATGATATTTAACTTTGGAGGAAATAAACTTTGAAAGCCCATGCCAAAAATGATGCCAGTCGCCTCAGCAGAAGCAGAGGGGGAAAAAAGGATTTTCGTTTCCAAAAACATGCTTAGGTTACAAACATCGACCCCCTTGATTAACCAAAACTGCTGAGGTAAACGGGAACACACACACACCAAAAAAAAAAAAACTTCTCCAGAGAGAGAAAAAAAAAAAAACTAACAAAAAATACAGCTTAGTGAACCTTCTCCTGGCAAACCCTCAAAGAGCTTACAGGGCCCAATAAATCTCCACTGGAGCGGATTGTCAGTGATAAGGTCAAGGTTATTAAAAGTGCTGAATATATCATGAATAAAACAACGGCGGCGCACAGCGCTCTAGATCTCATATACAGACTTCATAGATTTCTGCTGTGATGCTGTTTCTTTTTGGAAATGGAAGAGTTTTATCTTCTCAGATTTTTTTCAAAGCTGAAAAAGGCCTCTCAGGGTGTGGACCTACGTTTGAACTCTAGGTGGCAGTAGTGCTTAGAATAATAAAAAGCCATGTGGGAGGACAGCTATTGCAAAGAGACTGCAGCTCTGGATGGATTTGTGCTGTTATCAGAGCTCTTAACTTTTTCAGAATTTATTGAAGCATATGCAGAGGCTCTTTGCCTTTCGTATTGGTAACTCTATCTCAGTAATGGAAACAGTGTTGTCTCTGCGGAGGAGGATTTAGCCCTGTGAGAGGTCGACGAGGGGTTGTCTGGAGGGAAGGGGAGGGATGAGGAGGTGATACGCAAGCCGACAGCACCACATTTTTGATAGCTTTGAGAGACTCACCTCTGGTCGGATGGGTTCTCCAGAGACTCGGGACTTAAGGGAGCAGGGGGAGAAAGTCAACGGCATGCAGTGTAAGCGCAAGGGGCAACAAGGAGAAAGGGAGGGAGGGAGGAGGGGAGGGAGGAGGTCTAGTTTAGGCCTGGAGCTGCAAAAAGCATAACTTATCTGCTCTACTACAATATCGACCACGTCAAGTCGATAACAACTGTTGTGTGATCATAGGAAGAGTGTAGCTTAGCCTTGATAACACCACAACCATAAAAAGGTTCTTAAGGGAACCGCTGAGATTAAGATGGATGACTAACTCTCCAAAATGCCTTGGGATCAAGCATTTTTTAAAAGAGTGAAGCATCAAGATTAAGCACATTCATGGTCAGTGTCCACTGAGGTGCAGAACTCGCTTTAAGTCAGCGTCCAATTATTGACAAGCTCCTTTATATTTATGGCTCTGCACGCTACAGTGCTGCACCAATTACCTTCTGTCCAGAGATGAAAGCAGCGAATGAGAAAAATTGGGCAATTGTCCAAAAATGGGGTCAAGCGCGTATCAGTTGAGAGTCATGGCCAGATATGATTTGTCTCTGAAATAATGGAGCTTGAGCGTAATCGACCTGAGCTTCCAGATATGGAGGAGGAGGAGTGATCAAAGGGGTGCTGTAAATAGTAACCAAAACATTAACCCAGGGTTAAAGTTTGACATTTTGGCCTTAGCGCCACTTAATGGCCGAGAAATGTATTCATTCCTTTTACCAGATCAAATCACACCCAATTGATTGTGCTCCTTTAGAGTGCTGCACCAAGAGCCTGGTATGCTTAGATTCACCCTTATTGTGGCTCTTAGTAAATGTGACATCCATTAAACTTTTGACAGTCTGGCTTCAAGGACCGCTGTCCCCTCCTGCTAAGTGAGATTGATGCCCATGGCTACACACTGAGGAGAGAGATCTCAATTGGAGGTCTAATCTACAAAGGGAGACAAATCTGTGATTAACATGTCACAGCCTTTCTGTACAGTCGACGCTGTAATTATTCACAATTACAGTTAGAGATCTGGCAAAAATGAAATGACAGAAGCCCTGGCATGGAGTGGAACTCTGGGCGGAATCCAGTCGGCTTAATTTGAGCCGAATTCTGCTTCAGCGCTTTTTAAAAAAAGAGGTTACTTACCGAGCTAATGAGCAGGAAGAAAAACCTTTAATAACTAAGGCATGACCGAGGGTTTTCCCGCGCACAAACTCCACAGGCACCAGAAACTAGGTTGAGTTGTATTTAGTATAACCTCCTCTTGTAGTTTTCAAGGGGTCTCATTCATTTCTCACATTAGCGCTTAATGCCATTCAGCATAAAGCACATGGCAATTCATTTTGTTTATGAACGAGCTACAACCATGCATAAAATATTGCACATTCTCAGTACAGCAATTCATTTTCTCGGAGGGCTGTGCACAATGCTTATCATGCAAACATTCATGCTTCCCTTTGCACTGAAAGGAAAAAAAGACAGGAGCTAATGACACCGCATGATGCATTAAAAATAAGGAAACCTGTCAAATGAAATTATGGATATGGACCTTGGATGTAAAAATCTGGCTTTAACGGTTAAGATGAGTTCTGTGTGGATATTAAGACGGGAAACTGAATGTGCTTTAATCTTTGCATTTGGGTTATCAAACATGGATTTTTTAAAAAAATTTTTTTTACTGCTGTTAGTCGGGCTGGATTTGAAACTTGGGTAAATACCCAGTGTTAAGGTCTACTTACTCTGGGATCTCATTGGTCAGTTGGCTTGAGTGAAAAGGAAAGACAGTGAAGGACATTCACATGAGACAAAGACACGTGTGGACAAAGACAAGGGAGGTCAAGGACAGAGGACGAACAACTGGAATGCTAACGCCATCAACAAGCAGCAAAGACACATCAAAAGGCACACACGGATGTGTGACAGAATTCTCCAGCCAGTTGTTTCTGAGTGAGTGTGAGGTATGAGCGTCCACGGCAGCATGACGATCTGCACACTGTGGCCCGGTTTTCACACCTCTGAGTGTTTGTGTGAGGAGCTGCGAGTCGAAGATATAGAGCCGTATGCTTGACGTCGTTTCAGGCTCATCACATAAACATTTTTGTTTATGCCAACCTGGAGGCGCTCTCTTGCCAACCTTGTAGATGGATGGAAGACTAAAAATGTCTCATCAGTTGCCTGAAGTGAGTGGATTGCTGTTTTTTTGTGTTTTTTTATACAACAGCTCCAGAAATCATTTTCCAACTACGTCATCGGCTTTCTTTCCCCATTACGGGGAGTTAAAATTGAAGCCAGCATATCTTTGAAAGCGTGATGAAAAACGGTCATCCGCACATGATGACCACATCAAAATAGGATGAGAAGTTTAATCATGTGTGTGCTTACTGTTCAGCATCAGTGCGAGCTACGGGGTAGACCGCAGGGCGAACCGAGCGTGCTCTGGGCAACACTGTGATTGTTAACTGTCTCGCTAATTAGTGAAATCCTGTCAAAAGCGTAGCGGGACTTGCCACAGACAGAACGATGAGCTATTAGCCAAGCGCCTAGTTCACCCTGAAGCCCCAGCGCTGATGATATCATCAACACTGTCATCACAGCTTACCACGGGAGAAGATGGAGAAAAGAGGGGTTATTTGGCTAATAGCTTCTACAGCAGAGATGGTGGATGATGCTGAACGGACTGTAGTCTTTCTTACCTCCTGGTAACAGCGTTGTGGTACTCGATGAACGTCCGTCCGTCAAAGGCGATGGCCTCGGTCTCGCCAGCAGACTTCTCGTGGATGGCTGTGAAGGACAGGGGCGGGGCGAGGATGAGATCACACCAATCAATAAAGATTCAGTTATCAGAGCCGAAGGCAATGAAGTGTGAGCATGGGGTAGGTGGATTGGTGCGTTGGCCACACGCCCAAGGTTAATGGCAAAAGCAACGACTGAGTATGTAAGACAGATTGGCCCCGAACGAGCGCACATCTGGCAGAGTATCACGAAGATGATGAAAGGAATGCGCAACCCCTTCCTTTCATAAATATTCAGTTGACACAGTTCATCATTTTCGTAAGTGCTGCGTTAGTTTGAGATCAATACATAATGAGAGTGACATAAAAGAGACATCACATGTCTAATATTGGCATTATTATCTCGCAATGGCAGAGCACAATGGAAATAAAGGTCTTATGAGCAGAAAAAATTGAGACTCATATTTTACCTTCCATAGAGGCAAGCCAAGAACAAGCAGTGTTACGTGAAGCATCACTGATTTCAGTGCCACTCATACTATGCTTTAAAAGCAGCCCAAAATGCTATGCTTCTGGAGTAAAACCAGATAATCTTGGATGAGGAAATAGAACAATTTGTACGGTTACAGTGATTCACTGAAGCCACGCAAAAGCATGATAAGGTGATCTCAACCCAGCAAGTATTGTTAGCCACTGGCTTACACGAAGAGAAATCACACTGGTCCTTAAAGTAGGGGTAGGAAATGTGTTTAAGCACTGAGATTTTCTCTGGCTCATTCACTCGGATTAGGATAAAGCCAAATGTAATGTATGTGTTAGGACAAACGACAAAAGATGGCAGCGGTACTCACTGTTCTGGCAGTGCTGCCCTGAGAAGCCGCTGAGGCATTCGCAGTTGTAAGTGTCCAGCTGAGGTTTGCAGCGGCCACCGTTGTGACAGGGCTCCCTGGAGCAGGGGTGATTCTGGAACATGGCTACGCTGCTGGAGCGCAAGGCATTCTCCTCCCTGAGGATGGGCGTACCCATCAGAGTAATCTAGAAGCAGTGCACACAGGGCGTTATCAGCGGGTGTTACCTCAGTCTGGCTTCGAAGACGTTTACGAAACAAAAAGCATGCATCTCGGCAACTAGCGACGTTCTCGCTAGTGGCTGCATATTTCAAAAGGCACCGGGAGAAAATAAATTGGATCTGAGCCACAGTGGGGAGTCATATTTGGGATTTCTGAGATAGTACATCACTAAAATCAAATATCAATTATTAAATAAGCAGCAAAATAAAAATGTGGAAAACATCACGATGACTCAGTGGTTTGATTGTACTTAACCAGGGATGTCAAACTCATTCTACATCGTGGGCCATCTTTGATCTTTGATCCTAAGCGGGCCGGACCAGTGAGACTCCTGAGATATTTTAATATAACAAAAAGTAGTGCAATTTCATCAATACAGCTTTTCTACATGTTAATTTTGCTAATTTTGGCCTAAACTGTAGTAAATAAATCTGTAAAAATAGAGAAAAAAGTCTGTCAGCTCAATGCACAGAAAGTCTTGTAATAAAAAAATGGAAAATATTTGTTAATTAGAGAATGTCTTTTTTCTTTTCTTTCTTGTTTTTTCCAATGTAAAAATCAAAATTTCTGTAGTCTAATTGTTAATCTCTTACTTATTTACTTTGGTGTAATGTGAATGTCCACACAGTTAAAATGTGCTCTTTCACATTTTCCAAAGATATTCTGTGGGACAGAGTTTTTGTCAATCTTTGACGGATTGATACTGGCCCCCGGGTCTTATGTTTGACAGCCCTTTACTTATTAGTAACCAGGCAAAAACAAAATCTACAAATATAATCAGATATTTTTTTCTCCAGATGTTGTTGAATCCTGTTTGGAGCAAAGAAATATAGGATATCATCCTTTTCTGACTAGGCCACACCCATTTCACACCAAACCTGAGGAAACAGGATTGTGTTGTCTCATATATATATATATATATATATATATATATATATATATATATATATATATATATATATATAT